>NW_027507879.1:3850820-3988180 GCF_037356315.1 Lithobates pipiens | reverse complement strand
GCAAACGGAAGGAGACAACAGCAAGTGAGATGAAAAAAGATGGACGACAAAACAAATTATACAGGGGTGATAACCCTTCCCTATGTTTTCCAAAAAGCTTAAAAATATTTTTTTTGACTGGAGCTACACTTTAAAAATGTACCAGTTGAAAATTACAAACAGATTCAACTTAACACAACAAACCTACACAGTCCCAGTCTTGTTTGCACCGCCTGTATACTGCTGTTCTGAGTATATAGGGCCTGGGGGCCACATGCATTTCCTTTTTTTAATATGGGTACAGGGTTCCCCTTAATATGCGTACAAGACCCAAATAGGCTGGTAATGGGCAGGGAGGGCTACCCATGCCATTTTTCTGAATGATTTTCAACCATATTGCAGGAACCAGATATAACATTAAAACCGCAAGCAGTTTTAAATGGTGTTATTTCCGCTTAATGTCATTTTGTGCAGGGACTGTTCTAAACACGGGAAACACGTGGCACTTCACAGGCATACAACAGACACCCCACAGGCACCATATTTAAAGGAATATTTCACTTTTTTTTTTTTCACTTTAATCGTCATTAAAATCAGTGCTCCCACCAAAACGGTAGTTTTTAAAACTTTTTTTTGCAGTGACCCATGTCCCCTGAGGCAGGAGGCAGGTCCCCAAACCCTTTTTAGGACACTATCTTGCATATTAGCCGTTAAAATTAGCACTTTCCAATTCGAACGTTCGAGTCCCATAGACTTCAATGGGGTTCTAACGTTCGTACCGAACGCGGGGGTCGTTCGCAAGTTCTGGTGCGAACCGAACCGGGGGGTGTTCGGCTCATCCCTAGTACTTGGCGATGATAATGACAGGAGGCAGGGTGGTAGGATGTCAGAGGTGGGGGAGGGGATGATGATGATGACAGGGGGTGTCAGAGGTGGGGGGGGGATGATGATGACAGGGGGTGTCAGAGGTGGGGGACGGGATGATGATGACAGGGGGTGTCAGAGGTGGGGGACGGGATGATGATGACAGGGGGTGTGAGAGGTGTGGGAGGGGATAATGATGGTGACAGGGGGTGTCAGAGGTGGGGGAGGGGATGATGGTGACAGGGGGTGTCAGAGGTGGGGGAGGGGATGATGATGACAGGGGGTGTCAGAGGTGGGGGACGGAATGATGATGACAGGGGGTGTGAGAGGTGGGGGAGGGGATAATGATGGTGACAGGGGGTGTCAGAGGTGGGGGAGGGGATGATGGTGACAGGGGGTGTCAGAGGTGGGGGAGGGGATGATGGTGACAGGGGGTGGGGTGGTAGTCAGCTGACAGTGGGGTACAGCAGAGGTGGGGGAGGTGGTGGGATGCCAGGAACAGGGAGGTGATGATGATGATGATGACATGGGGTCAGAGCAGTGTGTGTGGGGTGGGGGGGTCACAAGGGGGGAAGGCGGTGGTAATTCTGGGGGGGCGGGGCGGGGCCTTAGTAGGTGACGTGACGGGTCGGGGCGTGTCAGTGTCGGGCACCAGGGCAGGACTGGACCTTTGAGGCTCCTGGATGGTCGCCGGGCGTCAGCTGACCTCTGACAGGTCCTCTTCCATGTCAGATTGTCCGCCCTGCAGAGGAGATCGGGGAGCCACTCAGCCATTATTCAAACTCTGCTGGAGTCAGAGATCCGCGGTGCAGGGCAGGAGGGAGGAGCCGGGGGGAGGGGAGTACATGGCTCCACCCACTGACCCTCCGACCTCGGGCCCTGGTCAGTGAAAGTCCGCCCCTGGGTGGGGAAAACGAGTTGGGGCCCCGGACGGAAGTCGGGGACGATCCCTGCAACTCCCACACGGGCGTATTAGGCACAGCCTGTGCGCAGGTATGGCAGAGGTGTAATTCTCAGTATTGCCTGTATGTGGCAGTGTTGAGCTGGTGACGTCACTGAGAATTCAGCTTCTAGATAAAGAGAATACCGTTATGTGTAGCCGGGAGCGGTGGCGTGGCTCTATAATACCTCGCTCCCACATGCTGAGGCTGTTCTGTCTAGTCCACGAGTTCTTGTCCGCCCTTCTCCAGGGGAGGGTGTGAGCGCAATGGCAGGTACATTGGAACCTTGGGGAACCATCCAGACGGTCCCTCTGGTGCGGGGAGGCAATCCCAGTACTGATCTCTTAAGCGGGTCAGTTCCTGTGATATATGCCGATGGGAGCGACGACTGGATGATGACGATAGGCGGTCTTTTTTTTTTTCCCTCTTCTTAAAAAAATTCATAAAAAGACATTTATATATGTGAATTTTATTTTTTATTATATATATTATCTTTATGGTTATTATTTATTATTATTTTTTTAATCTTTATTATTATTATTTATTATTATTCAAGCTGCTCTACAATAAAAAAAACATAAATAGAAAATAAAAAATATTATGTTTAATGTTTTTATTTATTCTTTTATAATATATAATATTTTTTATTTTGTATTTAAAGAGGTATAAATAAATAAAATAAAAAATATTATGTTTAATGTTTTCATTTATTATTTATAATATATAATATGTCATATTTTATATTTATGATTTTTATACCCCTTTGTTTACATTTTTATTGTAGAGCAGCCTGAATAATAATAAATAATAATGATAAAAATTAAAAAAAATAATAATAAATAAAAATCATAAATATAATATATATAAAATAGAAAATAAATAGAAAATAAAAAATATATATTTAAGGTTTTTATTATTTTATTACCAATGTTTTCATTGGCAATAAAAAAACATAAATATAATATATATAATATAAAATAAATAAAAAAATTATATCTAAGGTTTTTATTATTTTATACCCCTTTATTTACATTTTTATTTCTATAGTTTACACAAACCCTTATTTTTGTTTTTAGATTTAATCCTTTTTCTTTTTTTGTGTTTAGACACCTTTATTTATTTTTATTTTTTGAAACGTGATTACGTTTTTTTCCATAAACACACAAAAAGAAAATGATAACATTGGCAATAAACAAAAAGATACAGAATTTGCATAGAAAGCACGTAGAAGTAGAACACTCAGAGGGTATTTGGCTATTATCAATATTTATTTTTATACACCTGTATTTATAGTTATTTTTATATTTATTTACTATTATAACTATTATTTTTTTTATACACCCTTATTTATTATATATTTATTCATGAAATGATTTCACATATATATATATATATATATATATATATATATATATAGTAACTTTTTTTATAGACTCTTATTTATATTAATTTTTTTAAATTATTATCATTATTTTTATTTTTTTTCTACATTCTTATTTATTTCTTTTATATTACTTTTGTTTGTTCATATTAATTTAACCCTTTTTTTCATCACATATTCACAATCTTTTCTGTTTGCTTTCATCGCATTTATAGGATAATTATTTGTAACATTGCATTGCAGATTTTTAAAAGATTGATTGGAGCATAATATACGTAAAAATGTGTTGTAATATTTGTGTTGTAATAATTGCAGTTATTTATGAGGGAGAAACTCAATAATTATTTGTATGGAGTTTTTTTTTTTTTTAATCAGTAATACTTTTAAACAATAAACAAATGAGCAGCACTGACCCCTTCTAGTGAAAGATAGATAAAGCATCCTCAGCTCACATGTGATGCTGCATATTCACCACACGAGGTCGCTCTGCTCAGAGCTCTGAGCCTGCCTTTTGCCATCCTGAATGTGTAAAGCAGAAGGTTGATGCTGATGATCAGATCTAGTGAAGTGCCTGTGAGTGACATTTATCAGAGGAATTACTGAGAGAATAAGGAACCAAACTGGTGCCAATCAGACTGCCAAAGCATTAGTGAGATGTTTTGAGTGCACAGGTGATCCCTGCCATCCCAATACTGGGCGACCTTCTGCTATAGATTTACAAATATTTGTAGATTTGCGATTAAAAAGTGAAGTTCTGCCCATCCTCCTCCCCCCTCCTCTACCGCTATAGAAACTTTTTTTTTTTGGAGTGGATTCCTTTTTCTGACAGGTACCCGATCCCACTTCTGCTCCTCCCCCCACAGGTGAGAAAAGCCAAGGCTCGGCTCCCCCCCTCCCCCACTCCCGCAGCCTCCTGGGACACGTCTCATGCCCTAGGAATGAATGAATGAATGAAATACTTGTATAGCGCACAATGCGAACTGAATCTCCTCTAGGAGATGCGGGACCAGTGGGAAAGTGCAGGACCAGTGGGAAAGTGCAGTACATCTCGCACATGAGCAGTGGGGTGCCAGCTGTGGAACAGCAGGAAGTCACAGCCGGCTTCCCACAGTCAAGATGGCGGCGCTGGAGACCAGAAGACCAGCGAAGAAGCTGAGTTTACAACAAAAAAAGATAAAATGAACTACTAAGACTAATCGCACACGTTCCCCAACCTGCAGGAAATACGTGCTGCCCTTTATCAGAAGCACAGGGGGTGCCATCACGTCTTAATGTCCCCCCACACATAGGAAAGCGCGGCGTGTTTTCAGTGTAGCGCCGGGCTCCTGAAGAGCATGCGCTATGTTTTTTTTGTAAATGTAGTTTTTCCTAAGACCATAGTTGGGTTTTAGGGTTCATTTCAGTAAATTATGGCCGTTTTTTCAGGAGCAGTGATTTTAATAATGATTAAAGTTAAACAATAAAAGTGTAATATTCCTTTAAATTTCCTACCTGGGGGGTGTCTATAGTATGCCTGTGAAGGGGCGCATGTTTCCCGTGCTTAGAACTGTCCCTGCACAAAGTGTCATTTCTGCAGGAAAAAAAGTCTTTTAAAATCACTTGCGGCGTAATACAGAGAACACTCAGTGAGTGTGCTCTGTATTATGGGAGCCGACAATTCATTCATTGATAAAAAAAAAAAAAAAAAAAGCGTGGGGTTCCCCTAAATTCAATTACCAGGCCCTTCAGGTCTGGTATGGATATTAAGGGGAACCCCGTGTCAAATTTAAAAAAATATTGACGTGGGGGTCCCCCTAAAAATCCATACCAGACCCTTTATCCGAGCACGCAACCTGGCAGGCCGCAGGAAAAGGGGGGGGCGCTCTCTCGAACCGTACCAGGCCACATGCCCTCAACATTGGGAGGATGCTTTGGGGGTCTGTGACCCCTCAAAGCACCATGTCCCTATGTTGATGGGGACAAGGGCCTCATCCCCACAACCCTGGCCGGTGGTTGTGGGGGTCTGCGGGCGGGGGGGCTTATCAGAATCTGGAAGCCCCCTTTAACAAGGGGACCCCCAGATCCCGCCCCCTCCCCTGTTTGAAATGGTAAGGTGGTACAAAAGTACCCCTACCATTTCCCAAAGAAAGTGTAAAAAATGGTTAAGTAAGACAAACACACTTTTGAAAAATTCCTTTATTAAAAATAAAAAAAAGATTCCAGCGGTGGTAATCCACTCTTGCTATCCAGCGATGGATGATCATCTCTCCGGGGTCCAGCGATGGCTGATCTGATCCAGCGACGGGTCATTTTCAGTCCAGCGCATTACACCAGAGGGGGGGTCACCCATACGTCATTGGGGAACCTCTGACTTCCCTCACCAGCGTAAAAGGGGGCGGGGTCAGGTGACGGGCTCCCCGCAGTGTCTCCTCAGTGGAGACAGAAGACGGATGCATGGATGGACTGCGCTGGACTGAAAATCACCTGTCGCTGGATCAGATCAGCCATCGGTGGACCCCGGAGAGATGATCATCCGTCGCTGGATAGCAAGAGTGGATTACCACCGCTGGAATCTTTTTTTTATTTTTTTTATTTTTAATAAAGGAATTTTTCAAAAGTGTGTTTGTCTTATTTAACCATTTTTTACACTTTCTTTGTGAAATGGTAGGGGTACTTTTGTACCCCCTTACCATTTCAAACAGGGGGGGGCAGGATCTGGGGGTCCCCTTGTTAAAGGGGGCTTCCAGATTCTGATAAGCCCCCCACCCGCAGACCCCCACAACCACCGGCCAGGGTTGTGGGGATGAGGCCCTTGTCCCCATCAACATGGGGACATGGTGCTTTGAGGGGTCACAGGCCCCCAAAGCATCCTCCCAATGTTGAGGGCATGTGGCCTGGTACGGTTGGGGGGGGCACTCTCTCGTCCCCCCCTCTTTTCCTGCGGCCTGCCAGTTTGCGTGTTCGGATAAAGGGTCTGGTATGGATTTTTAGGGGAAACTCCACATCAATTTTTTTTTTAATTTGACGCGGGGTTCCCCTTAATATCCATACCAGACCTGAAGGGCCTGGTAATTGAATTCAGGGGAACCCCACGCTTTTTTTTTTTTCTTTTTATCAATGAATGAATTGTCGGCTCCCGTATTACGCCGCAAGTGATTTTAAAAGATTTTTTTTCCTGCAGAAATGACACTTTGTGCAGGGACAGTTCTCAGCACGGGAAACATGTGCCCCTTCACAGGCATACTATAGACACCCCACAGGTACGAAATTTAAAGGAATATTACACTTTTATCGTTTCACTTTAATCATTATTAAAATCACTGCTCCCGAAAAAACGCCCGTTTGTAAAACTTTTTTTTGTATTGGTACATGTCCCCTGGGGCAGGACCCAGGTCCCCAAACACTTTTTAGGACAATAACTTGCATATTAGCCTTTAAAATTAGCACTTTAGATTTCTCCCATAGACTTGTACAGGGTGTTCTGGCTTTTCGACTTTGCCACGAACACCCCAAATTGTTCACTGAACAGGCCAACAGGCCAACAGGCAATGTTCGAGTCGAACATGAGTTCAACTCGAACTCGAAGCTCATCCCTACCCGACAACTGAAAATGCAACCAGGGGAGGACTTTTTGCTATAATATCCCCCAAAAATATAGAAAACATTTTTTTCTCAGTTTAGGCCGATATGTATTCTTCTACATATTTTTTGTAAAAAAAAAATAAGCGATTGATTGGTTTGTGCAAAGGTTAATAGGGTCTACAAAATAGGGGGTAGTTTTATGGCATTTAATTTTTTTTATTAGTAATGGCGGCGATCAGCGATTTTTATCGGCACAGAGACATGGCGGACACATCAGACACTTTTGACATTATTTTGGGACCAATGTCATTTATACAGCGATCAGTGCTATAACAATGCACTGATTACTGCGTAAATGGCACTGGCGATGAAGGGGTTAAGTGTGTCCTAGGGAGTGATTCTAACTGTGTGGCGAATGGGCTTCAACTCACATGACAGCGATCACTGTTCCTGATGACAGGGAACAGTGATCTCTGTCATGACACAAGCCGGAACGGGGAAATGCCTTGTTTACATAGCCGGTCCCTCGGGCACGGTCACGCTGTATGCTCGTTTTTTTGGAGCAGAATTGCACATTTTTGCAGCTGTTAGCCGCCGTTTTTCAACTAAATGGTGCGGAGTGCCGCTGCAAAGGGGGAGGAGAGGTGCTGTTTGAGCTGAAACCGGTAAAAAAAAAAACACATGTTGAGCTGTTCAGGCATTTACACTGACGTCTATGGGGACAAAATCAATTCTACCTGATAAGCTTGTGTACTTTTTGGAGCGACAGGCATCTTGCTACAAGCAACAGAAGGCTCACATGTGAACAGGGGCCATTGAATTGAATGGGATTTTGCTTTGTTGAGCATTTTTGAGCTCCGAACTGCAAGCTGCATAGCATACTAACTCATTATGAATTACTTACCTGAGATCGAAGCCCACACATGGGCCCTTGTTCGCCTCCTCCGACGCCACCATATATGTGACTTACGGGTATCGCGGCTCCGGCGCTGTGACTGGCCGGTGCCGCTATGATGTCACTCTTGCGCATGCACGCTGGTGCCGCCACTAACAGCATGATCGCCGTTAGAAACAACACGCTCATTGTGCCTGCGCCCGATGTCTACAGTGCATACGCCGTAGACATCGGTGCCGATATTCCTGCAAATATCTCCTAAACCTTTTAGGTTTAGGAGATATTTCTTGCACCTACAGGTAAGCCTTAATCTAGGCTCACCTGTAGGTTAAAGTGGTTGTAATGGGTTTACAACCACTTTAAACAATCAAAAGCAATTGTCAGAACTCAGCATTGAGATATACACACAGTGCCCATCAGACAGAAGTGAAGTAAAAGTACATCTCTAGGCATCGTTTGGCTACAGTGAGAAAGGGTTAGACCCTCTGTGATTTTTTTTTGCTTTGTGTCTCTCCTGGGAAAATTCACATTCTTTGTGTCCCCTAAAGGGAAAGTGTGTTTGTGTGTGTTCTCCGACATTTTAGACTTGTTCCTAGAAGAAGAGGTGGGGGAATCTGCTAATAGGGACACTTGTTCTGGGAACAGCAGTCTAAACGGTTTTGGATTTGGCACAGCCTGGTTATACGTAATACTGCTATATTGCTTTGTTCATTCATTATTCATGTTCAGGCCTTTGAGTACCGATCCAGTAGAGGGTATTTGATTTTATGAGTGGGTTCTTTACCCAGGGCTGGACTGGCCTACCGGGAAATTCGGCTGTGCTCAGGCCGAGCCTGTACATGCTCGGCAATTTTCGGAAAGGCTGACGCATGCGCAGTGACACAATGGCGCAGAGCGGCGCCATTTTTAAAAGTAAAGCAGCGCTCAGTGAGGTCTCGTCTGGTGGCCTGTGCCTCTTCTTACATCCACCCCACAGCCTCTGACCCCCTGAACGCCCCCCCTCCACCCTGCAGCCTCTGACCTCCTGAACGCCCCCCCCTGCAGCCTCTGACCTCCTGTCCTCCCCCTCCCCTCTGCAGCCTCTGACCTCCTGTCCGCCCCCCTGCAGCCTCTGACCTCCTGTCCGCCCCCCCTCCCCCCTGCAGCCTCTGACCTCCTGTCCGCCCCCCTGCAGCCTCTGACCCCCTGAACGCCCACCTCCTGTCCGCTCCCCCTGCAGCCTCTGACCTCCTGTCCACCCCCCCTGCAGCCTCTGACCTCCTGTCTGCCCCCTCCCCTTTGCAGCCTTTGACCTCCTGTCTGCCCCCTCCCCCTGCAGCCTCTGACCTCCTGTCCGCCCCCCCTTTGCAGCCTTTGACCTCCTGTCCACCCCCTCCCTCACAGCCTCTGACCCCCTGAATGCCCACCTCCCCCCTGCAGCCTCTGACCTCCTGTCCGCCCCCACTGCAGCTTCTGACCTCCTGTCTGCCCCCCTCCCCTCTGCAGCCTTTGACCTCCTGTCCGCCCCCTCCCCCTGCAGCCTCTGACCTCCTGTCCCCCTCCCCCTGCAGCCTCTGACCTCCTGTCCCCCCCGCAGCCACTTTTGACACTTTGTGGAAACCAGTGACATTAATACAGTGCTAAAAATATGTACTGTCACTGTACTAATGACACTGGCTGGGAAGGGGATAACATCTAGAGCAATCAGTGGGTTTAATGTGTGCCTAACAACTGTTTTCTCACTGTGAGGGGGGGGGTGCTTTTACTAAGGGACGACATAGATCCCTGTACTTGCTTTGCAGGCACACAGAATTAATGTCTTCCACACTGACAGAATGGTGAACTGCCTTGTTTACATAGGCAGACCACTAGGTGAGTCCGCCGGATCCGCTGATTGGCTCTGACACCCAGAAATGCAGGATCACGCATATAAGTGATCCTGCGCAGCGCGAAAGCCCTGTAGCAGTAAATCTTCTATCAGGTGATCGAAAACTGGTTAAGATCATCAGCTTTATGATGACTTACAGGCAGGGGGCGCTCTATCATGGCTCTGGCTGGCTCTGTCACAGTGTGTCACATAACATGGCTGCTGGGTGCCGAATTTGTGAACTTCTGACCAATAAGTGCCCCCCGCTGCCTGTGAGTTCTGATATCATCCATTATGCCAGAGAGACAGACACAGTGCAATGTAGTCTATTCACAGACACCTGTGTTGAAGCCTTGATGGCACTGGCAGCCCCCCGATTGGATCCCCTCACCCTCTATTCCTGCTGCTGGACATCACCAGCTGAGCTCAGCTGCCTCTCTCTGCCCATCGCCTCCGCCGGCCTCACAGCCTCTCAGGTCTCACTCTCCGGGCCCCGCCTACTACTGGGTGGGGATTGGAGGAAAATGACTCTGCCGGGGAAGGCAAGGAGATAATCAGGCAGACGGCTGGCCGGGATTTGAGCCAAGGCAGAAGAACATGTGAGCGGAGCTGAAAGGGCATGTGCCGGAAACTGAAGAACTAGTCCGAAGAGTCCTGCAGCCTCTGATCTCCTGTCTCCCCCTGCAGCCTCTGACCTCTAGTCCCTCCTCCTCCGCAGCCTCTGACCTCCCCTGTTTCCCCCTCTGCAGCCTCTGACCTCCACCGTCCCCCCTCTGCAGCCTCTGTCCTCCCCTGTCCCCTCCCAGCAGCCTTTGACCTCCTGTCCCCCCTCCTCCGCAGCCTTTGGCCTCCCCTGTTCCCCCCTCTGCAGTCTCTGACCTCCACTGTCCCCCCTCTGCAGCCTCTGTCCTCCCCTGTCCCCTCCCTGCAGCCTTTGACCTCCTGCCCCCCCTCCTCCGCAGCCTCTTACCTCCCCTGTCTCCCCTCCTCTGCAGCCTCTTACCTCCCCTGTCTCCCCTCCTTCGCAGCCTCTTACCTCCCCTGTCTCCCCTCCTCTGCAGCCTCTGACCTCCCCTGTCCCCCCTCCCCCGCAGCCTCTTACCTCCCCTGTCCCCCCCTCTGCAGCTTCTGACCTCCCCTGTTCCCCCCTCTGCAGCCTCTGACCTCCTGTCCCCCCTCCTCCGCAGCCTCTGACTGCCTGTCCTCCCTCCTCCGCAGACTCTGATCTGCTGTCCCCCCTCCTCTGCAGCCTCTGACCTCCCCTGTCCCCCCTCCTCCGCAGCCTCTTACCACCCCTGTCCCCCCTCCTCCGCAGCCTCTGAACTCCCCTGTCATCCCCTCCACAGCCTCTGACCGCCCCTGTCCCCCTTCCTCCGCAGCCTCTGACCTCCCCTGTCGTCCCCTCCGCAGCCTCTGACCTCCCCTGTCGTCCCCTCTGTAGCCTCTGACCTCCCCTGTCGTCCCCTCTGCAGCCACTGACCTCCCCTGTACCATCTGCAGCCTCTGACCTCCCCTGTCGTCCCCTCTGCAGCCACTGACCTCCCCTGTACCATCTGCAGCCTCTGACCTCCCCTGTCGTCCCCTCTGCAGCCACTGACCTCCCCTGTACCATCTGCAGCCTCTGACCTCCCCTGGAGAGGAGTCAAGAGTGGGAGTGCCGCCAGGATGGGGGTCATGGGAGAAGTCAGACATGTATGGACTGTGGAGAGGAAACTATGGTATAAAACCAGAGCCACCGAACTGAAGCCAACTGACTGAGCCCTCCACGGTGCACCTGAGAGGAGGTTAGTGACAGCGTCGCCAGGCCAGCCTGAGAGGGGGGGGGGGGGACAATACAATATTGTAAGGGGGCACTGATATAAAGGTTTCCCCCTTATATCAGTAAACCCTCTTATCTTAGTGTTTTCTTTCTGCGGAAGGTGGTCTCCGGTCAGCAGCGTCCTCCCCACATTAATTCCCAGAGTTCCCCTTTACATCATAGTCTGCAGGATTCCACCTTACAGTGCAAGGGGGAACTCTTACGTAAAGGGCAATGCTGCAGACCGTGATGTAAGTGAGAACTCTGATGTAAAGGGGAATGCAGTGGACTCTGATATAAGTGGGGTCTCTGGTCACCAGTGTCCCCCTTTTTATATCAGAGTTCCCCCTTAGATCATGATCTGCAATGTTCCCCTTTATGTCCTGATGTAAGGGGGAACTCTGTGCTGGGTTATATTAATCTGACCTTCATGTAAACGGAGAAATATGGTTTTTGACTTTTGTTTAACTTAACCACTTGCCGACCAGCGCACGGCGATGTACGTCGACAGAATGGCACGGGCAGGCATATTGGCGTACATGTACGTCCAATCTTCAATGCCGCCCTGCCAACGGGAGCGGGCCGATGGCGGCGCGCTCCCGCGCTGGTCGGGACCCCCGTGAGTCCGGTCGCGGGACCCGCGGACTCAATCGCCGCGGGCATACCTGCGATCGTCTCACGGGACGGCTGAATGGAGGAATGCCGTGTAAACAGCATTTCTCCATTCTGCCTAGCAACTAGTGACGCTGATCTCTGCTCCATGTGATTGGAGCAGAGATCAGTGTTCACTAAATGAAAGCCCAACCCCCCCACAGTTAGTAACACACCCCTAGGAACACTTAACCCCTACACTGCCACCCACTGGTTAACCCTTTCACTGCCAGTGTCATTTACACAGGAATCACTGCATTTATATAGCAGTGATTACTGTATAAATGACAATGGTCCCAAAAATGTGTCAAAAATGTCCGATGGGTCCCCCACAATGTCGCAGTCGCAGCTTATTGCGATTTTTTTTACCAAAAATATGTAGAAGAATACGTATCGGCCTAAACTGAGGGGAAAAAAAGTTTTTTTATATATTTTTGGGGGATATTTATTATAACAAAAAGTAAAAAATTATGCGTTTTTTTCAAAATTGTCGCTCTATTTTTGTTTATAACGCAAAAAATAAAAACCGCAGGGGTGATCAAATACCACCAAAAGAAAGCTCTATTTGTGGGGAAAAAAGGACGTCAATTTTGTTTGGGAGCCACGTCCCACGACCACGCAATTGTCAGTTAAAGCAACGCAGTGCCGAATCGCAAAAAGTGGTCTGGTCTTTGACCAGCAAAATGGTCCGGTCTGTAAGTGGTTAAACACATTGCTAATAGCTTTAGCTACATGTTTATAGCGTAAATATTGATATTTGCAATGAAAACTGCCATTTTTGGCACCTTTTTTTGCAGTGTCAGTAAAAAATGTGCCAGTAAACAATTGGTGCTGTTTGTAAATTTCACGTCTCTCTTATCTATTTATAATACACTCTTCAAATGTGCTTTAAAATGTATGGTTTTCCCTTTTGTGAACAAGAAAATAATGACGTTATGTTGTTGGGCTGCTATAATAATGCTCTGGGGCTGGTGTGAAATTATTTCCAGGGCTGGTTTTTATGTATTGTGGATATTTTAACTGAATTGTAAAAAATATGAATTTTTATATAAATGATGGTCTCGTTGCCTATAAAATCTGAATTTAGGGTCCTTTAGGGATTTTTGTCCTCACTTGGACCTCCTACTTTCTTGTTTAAGAGGGGAATTTTCTCTGATCTTCTCTTGCATCTCTAGTGAAGGGAAATTTCCTCAATGGTACAAAGGTAGTAAAAAATTACCTCCAAGAAGTCTACCCCTTTCTTGCTCTGTCCAAAACGTTAAAAAAATAAAAAAAAGTGTTTTTTTTGTGTGTGGTCGGCTGGTTGGGGACATTTCAGACTTGCATATTGTGTATTGATTTCTTCTTCTTTGTGGCCTCTAGAGCCAAAACCTCCTCTGGTGCCTGGAATTGGGGCAGTAGAAGGTGATGCCGCCAACGTTCCAGAAACCACTGATTTGACAAAACTCACTCTTCCTCCACCTGCTCTTCCTGCTGCTGTCCATCAGCCACCACCTATACCACCACACCGACCTCCACCTTCTAGTTACATCACTGGTATGTCTACAACCAGCTCCTACATGTCTGGCGAAGGTTTCCAGAGTCTCCAATCTATGATGAAGATGGAAGGACCAACTTATGGAGCTTTGCCCCCTGCCTACGTCCCGCCAGCTCATCTACCATATCACCCCCATGTTTTTCCACCTAATCCTCCGCCATCTGTACCTCCACCCCCACCCCCTTCTATATTCCCACCTCCCAACATTCCTCCTCCAGCTCCAGGATACTCACCTCCTCCTGCTTACAACCCCAACTTCCCCCCGCCTAGACCTCCCCCATCATATACTGTTCCAAATCACCCACCGACAGGGATTGGTTTACCACCAACAAGCTATTCACCTCCTGCTGTGCTGCCAGGAGGTCAGCCTCCAGGACCTCCACCTATTCCACCACCAGGGATGCCACCGGTTTCAGCCTGGATGAGATAGCATGGAGCTTCTGTGGTAGGAACCTGAACTCTAAGCCCTTGTACACACGGTCGGACATTCTGACAACAAAATCTGTCTGATTTTGTCTGACAGATTTTGTCCGAAATTTGTGTTGCATACACACGGTCGGACAAAGTTGTCGGAAAATCCGATCGTTCGTAATGTGATGACGTTATTTCGTTACAAAGGGACTATATTCCGGCTAGTAGCCAATAGCTTTGGTCTCGTAATTTGATCTGAGCATGCGTGGCACTTTGTCCAATCTGAATTCTCTACAAATGATCGGGCAAAGTCCGATCGGACCATGTTGTAAAATTTTATAGCCCAGCTCTAAAACTTTGTCGGTTGGATATTCCGATGGAAACAGTCCGATGAAGCCCACACACGGTCGGATTATGCGACAACGCGGTCCGATTGGAAATTTTCCATCGGATTTTCCGACCGTGTGTACAAGGGCAAAGAGGAAGTATTGTTCTAAGCAGTTTAAAAGCTTAAATAAATGCAGACATGTTTGTTTTATAATATGTAGATTGTTTTAAATTGCACAGCCCAAACAAGTACATTGGCTTCCCTTAGAAGGCAGCTATACTGAGTGCTGATCATTGAGTTGGGGTTGGTCATTGTAGTTTTTACAGAACACTACATATCCATTTCTCTTAGGTGACCTGGTTCTCACCCTAAGATCCTGTCTCAGTTGGCTTTACATGTGTATCGGTGACATCAGTTTGAGATCATTCAGAATTAGTTTACAGGTGCGATTGACCTGCATCTTATTCTGACATGCAATTGACCTGCATCAAGCAAATTTTGCTTTCCCATAGACTTGGGATGCAAAACCAGTTTAACAAAAAACAATACAGTCAGGATACGCCAATCGTGGTCAGCAGCAATGGAAAGTGTGTGGCTAGAGGTGTCTTAAACTTGTATATTGCTTAGGAGCCCCAAGGTTCAGTGCACTGTTATGCTTAACCAGGTGCTGTGGTCAAGAACCTACCCCTTCCTGCACTTATCTAATGGCCCAAAACTATAGTCTGCAGCCTGTAGAGCTAAAAGGGGGGCAGGACTTTATCTGTCAATCACAAATACTGGTAGAAATGCATCTAATAAGAATGTTTAGGTTCTGAAGCCAGCAGAGGGTTATACAGTGTCACAAAGTGCCCGCTTCCCATCACTGCTGCCAATTTTGCATTTTTTAGCGATTGAAGGTCTTCTTTAAAGGGCAGCTTCACATAAAACTAAAATTTCAGTACTTCATAGATCCCAGCAGAGGTTTTGATACATGCCTGAGGGACTTTAAACGGAGATAAAGTTTTACATATTCCATTGCACTGATTTAGTAAAATCTTGGGGATCCTAATAAGACTCTCTTGATGCTTCAGTGTATGTGTGTGGTTTGGCTCACTGAGCTTAGAGAGGGCAATGCCTGAACTATGGAGCACATTGATGTGCATTTTACCACGCTCAGATATAGGGCTGCTCACCGAATGAGGATACCAGCAGTCAGCGGGCATTCAGCTAGCACAGTATGAATGAGGGAATAAAAATTAGAGGCAGACGACAGCCTGCAGGTTAAATGCACAACGTTTGTTCATGTTTGACTTAAAGCAGAACTAAACCCTCCTATCCTTCTCAGCCAAGGAAGCTGCCATCCTAGCCTATGTTTAATCTGCAGCTGCCATGGTGCTGCACTTGTGCTCAGTTATGACTTCACCCATTCGATGGTTTGGCAGTTTGGCTGGGAACACAAGCAAATGTAAAAGTTGGCAATCCTGACATGCTGGGAATGTAACTTTTTTTTTTTTTTAACTGTTCATTTGATGGTTTTAGTTCCGCTTTGTTCCATTGTGTCCTAGTCTAAACAGTTCCTAGAGAGGTGTTGGGCCATCTCCCCCCAAGGTACCCTTTAAGTCCATAAAAGCCACCGTACCTAGGTACCCTGATCAGCTCTCAGTGGTGTAAAAGACAAAACCTTTTTTTTCTTTTTGTGGTTTTGATACAATTGGGAAATATATCAATTTATTTTAGTAAGATTTTTGCCCCCTGAAGGAGACATTTTCCTCCTTTCCTCTTCCAGTGACAGTGATCACATACAGCAATAAATGGAAAAGGGTTAGGTCTCTTCTCATGTTTTTAGTGCTTTGTCCCAATTGGGCAGTAAGTGAGGCGAAATCTCCAAGACCAAAACATTTCCAAAGAAAACAAGCTAGCAGCACACCATAAAGTCCAGCACTTGTAAAACTTTTATTCCAGGACGAACTTCAAGAAGCCCCACCCCTTCATGCTTTTCACCCACCACTTGGGTTATTTGTAGAGGACGATTGAGCCAAGAGGTGGGTGAAATGCGTCAGTGGGGATTCTGTAACTTTGTTTTGGAATGAATGTTTTACAAGTGTTGGCCATTTCAAGGTAAGGACGAGCTCCTGCCTGGCATCTGCACCAGGCCAGCCGTGGGAATGATCCATGATATAGGACTTGAAGTGGTAGTAAATCCCACTTGGTAATTGTTACCTACAGGTAAGACTACAATGAAGCTTACCTGTAGGTAAAATGAATACCTCTTAAACATGCACTGTATTCACCCTGGAGGCAGCCAGTTACATGACCGGCGCATGCAATCTAAAGGTCCGACATACCTTGCCACACCTTCAGAGCTTTGTGCCGGTGTTCTGTCGATATGTGCCCCAGGGGTCAAGTCCTGGGGAAAAAAGTGTGGGAACTCACCCAAGATCCACTCCCCCACCAAAAAAAAAAAAAAAAATGATACGCTCATATGCACGAACACTTCAAAAGTGGTATTTTTCATCCAATTTTCGTATTATGAGTATAAAGCTTAACTGTTAGTACATACGAAAAAACAATCCTCAATAAACATAAATACGGTAATTCTCTGAATAATCAGCATTCATTCCATTGTGCTTCCATGCAAATGTGAACATCATGTTCTGATCTTTATTGGGGAATGTTATTTTGTATATAGAGTGTTTATGTGGTGAGTTTACACTTTTCATTGAACAGAGTTTGGATAACACAGGGTTAAATGGAAAGGTGATAAATGAACTGCACATTATCTGGACAGAATGCTTGGGGAGATAGTGATGTGTTCCTGCTTAGGAGATGTATGTTAGCTTGGGGGGGGGGGGGGGTGCAAACTCTGCAGGGGCTCCAACACACACTCGCTACTATTCCAACCCTTCACATATTTTCATATAAACTTCCCTCCTGGCATTAAACTTTGCCAGGTATTGTGCCCAGCTTACCACCCCAAACTGATGTTCCTCCCTCAGCTCACCTCTCTCCATGCATGTCCTGTGAGCAGAATAGCTGTGCTCCTCCTCTGGGTTCTCTCATCATATGGCTCTGAAGATAGAGGAGGGGGGGATTCAGGGGGACACACAGAACAAGCATGCAGGAGACTGGGGTGGGGGGGGGGGGGATGAGGAGACAGAAAATCAGGAGGGGCCGGCGGGGAGGAGTGCATCACGAGAGGTCTGACTAAATACAATCTCTTAGCAGCAGGGACCTGATCTACCTGTCAGCTAGCTGTGATTGACAGGTAGAGCGATACGGAAGCTGTCATGGGGCCCCCTACTGGCAATGACTGAATAGTCAGGTGTACGGCACTTACTATTACAAGCTGTGTCGGCGGCTGCTGGTGTAGCACCTGCCACACACCTCACATACTTCAAAGTCTTGCAGGACACGGCTGCTAATGGGAACTGAGTTCCTGTTGTGGAAAAAGTACAGGAACTCCGTTCCCATGCGTTCCCGCAGGACTTGAGCCCTGATGTGCCCGCCATGGAAAAGTGCCTGCGTAGAACGGAAGGGCACTGTAGCTGATTTGCCGATCAGCTGGAGTGACATCAACATTTTGCATGTGCACATCGTAGGAGGGTTTTTTGATGATGGATACCATTTCACGGACACAACTGAAAGCTATACAAAGAGCAAAGGGAACCCGTGGATGTCAGATTGTGACTTGCTGTAAACCCACGGTGCAACAGCGAGGCACAATGACAAATACGGTGTCCCTCCGCCGTTTGTATAGCACTCAATTGTACTTGAGAAATAGTGTCTCCCGTCTTAAAAAAAAAGGCTTCTATGATGTGCGTATGGTGACATCACTCTAGCCGATCGTGAAATCAGCTAGAGTGCCATTCTGTTCTGCGCACTTTTTAACAGAGGGCACAAATCGACAGAACACCTGAACCGAGGGCTCCACTTCATCAAGGCTCCGGCCAATCCCAACCCAGAAGAAAGATCGGGGAAAGATGTCCGCTCTCTCATCGGTGACAGTACAGCGCTGGAGGGCTTCGTTCCAAAGTGGATATTTCCTAATGTGCTAGTATGTGATGTATACTAGCACATTATGCCATTGTTTTGCAGGCATTTTTTTTCTTGTTTTTTTTTTAAACTACACAACAGCCGCGGTTTACAGCCACTTTAACACTGAACTAAATCCTATCCTTTACAGCTAAGGAACCTGTCATCTTGGCATTTGTTTGATCTGCAGTTGCCCTGCCCTTTAATGGCCTGACAGTTTGAGAGCACAAGCAACTGTCATGGTTATCATTCACAGCATGCCTTGAATGTAACTGTTTTGTTACTGTTAATTTGCTGGGTTTAGTTCCACTTTAAGAGCAACAGGAAAACGTTCCCAAAAAAAATAATAATAATAATATTCTTTTTTTCATTTGACCCGCTCCATCAATAATACCGGAAAATGACTTTAATTGCCAAGTTGTGTTTGAAATGTTGAATGTTTCATATTGTTGCTACGTGCCTGGTTGAAAAGATGACACTGTATACTATCAATCGTACTGACTCTGTGCAGTGGATCTGCGGTTTTCCTTTCCATACAATAAAATTCCGGCTTGATTTCTGCGTATCCTTCAGAAGTGCCATATTGGCCGATATTCCTTCTGTTCATGTTGGCTTTTCCCGAATTTCTTCTGTCAAAGCTAAAGATGGGAATGCTTTGTGTGCGTTTTGACTCCTGTTTTGTATTCTTGTGTTTTTCTTTTCTTTTCCATTGACAGATTTTGAAGCTTTTTACAAATGTTTGTAAATATTTTATTTTATGTAAATAGAAAGTCCAAAATGTAACAGCCCAGTAAAGCGAAGCTGTCCATGTCATGGAGGTGAAGTAAAGGCTGGTCTCTTTATTGAGTGGAAGCTGCTGCTGAGTAATGTGCACCACACAGGGTACAAACGTCACCCCAAATGTTCCCCATTTTTTTTTTTTAATGGCCCTGGTGGGCAGTTTTCCCCTCCCTTTAGTTAAAGGATTAAAGTGCAAGTTCCCCTTTACAGAAAATCTGTAAGGTGAACTTACCCCGGACCCCCCCCCCTCCTTTCCCATCGTACCTGGTCCCGCTAACCTGGAGTCCAGCGATCCCCCGTTCTCAGGCCGCGTACACACGGGCGGACTGTTCGCCCAACTTTGTCCGTCCAACAGTTTCGGCAAACAGTCCGCTCAAAATTAGCATGGACGGACATGGCCACACACGACGAACGAACAGTTTGCTGAAACCGTGCGCGATGACGTGAACGGCACGTACGACGGGACGAAAAATACAACGTCCTATACACTGCATTATAACTTTCGGCGTGAAAATCCTTTCTAAGGCATGCGCGCAACTTTGTTTGACGAACAAGCCTACACACGAGCGGACTGTTCGCTGAAACAAGGTTTCAGCGGACAGTTTTTCGGAAATTCCGTAAAACCTTGTTCGTCAAACTGTCCGTTGAAACTGTCCGCTGAAAGCCCACACACGAGCGGACTGTCCGCCCAAACACTGTTCAGCGGACAAAGTTGGGCGAACAGTCCGCGCGTGTGTACGCGGCCTCACAGATCGTATAGCTGATTTACCAGTCGGCTTTGCCATGGCTTTCTCTCCTCTTTGCCTGTGGTCACAGAATGGGCTACACGTTTTCTGATTGGTCGGGCCTGCCTAATTAGAATGCTCCTATACGTACCTCCCTTACAAGGTACATTTAGGACAGGGAATTAGCAGACCTCCAGCTGTTGCAAAACTAAAAGTCCCATCATGCTCTGCGTCTGGGTGTCATGCTTGCGGATGTCAGTCTTGCTTTGCCTCATGGGAATTGTAGTTCTGAAACAACTGGAGGTCCGCTAATTGCATATCCCTGATTTAGGAGATTAAGCAGAGGGGATTTCTAAGCCCAGACCGGTGAGGTGGCTATACGAGGTCTCCTAGCATGTGATCGCTGAGCTCCAGGTCAGTGGGACCTGGGGGGGGGGGGGGTCCAGTGTTAAGTTCACCTTACAGATTTCTTTTCATACATCAGGGGACACAGAGCCATAGTTACTATGTGTGTTATAGGCCACCTTCAGGTGATGGACACTGGCACACCCTAAATTATAAAGTGCACTCCCTATATAACCCCTCCCACTGATGGGAGCACCTCAAGTTTTTCGCCAGTGTCTGAGGTGTTGGTCACGAGTAAAGATGTGCTGCGCTGAGCGCCACTGGAGCAATCCTTGCTGGGGCTAGCCATGCTGACCGGATCCATTCAAAGTGTCCTTTTTTGGGCCAAACTGAATGGCACCCGGGCCTCGTATCTGAAGAAATTAGGTTTTGCCTGCGAATGCTTCTTTTTTTAGAGAGCTGGACCCCGGGATCCAGTACTTTTTGGTAGTGAGGTGCCCTGTAAATTCACCTTTGTTCACTTTCTTTTTTTTTTTTTTTTTAAAGGCAGCTCCCCTATGTACCAATATAGCATTAACCCCTTCCCGCCGAGCGTACGCAGATGTGCGTACTTGGCTTCCAGGGGGTATACCGGGATGATGCCCACACCTGCAGGCATCATCCCAGTAACGTTTTTTCCAGCGGGCGATTGGCTATCCAGCCATAACAACCGAAGCGGCTAAAAGCCGCTCGGCTGTTATGCCGGAGGAGCGGGAGGGGACGTTCCCCCCTCCCGCCGCTGTTACCGGTGCTCCCACTCGATCGGGAGCACCGATTTAATATCCGGCACCTCCGGCTGCTGGGGAGGAACTGGAACGAAGCTGTAATCTGCTTCGTTCCAATATCCTAATCGTAAACACGGAAGCGACGTCATGACGTCACTTCCCGTTTACTCGGCTGCCAATGGCACCGGTTTAAAAAAAATATACGGTATTCAGAATCGCCGTTTTCGGTGATCTGAATACATTGAAGTATTAAGGAGGGATGGGGAGTCTTTTAGACCCCCCATCCCTCCATAAAGAGTACCTGTCACCACCTATTACTGTCACAAGGGATGTTTACATTTCTTGTGACAGCAATAAAAGTGATCACATTTATTTATTTTTTTTAAACAATTTAGTAATTTTAATATAAATAAAAACAAAACAAAAAAAAAAAAAATTTTTCAAAGCGCCCGCCGTCTACGCGAGCTTGCGAAGCAAAGAAAACGCATACGGAAGTCGCGCGCGCATATGTAAACGGGTGTTCAAATCACACATGTGAGGTATCGCCGTGATCATCAGAGCGAGAGCAATAATTCTAGCACTAGACCTCCTCTGTAACGCTAACCTGGTAACCGTAAAAAAAAATTTAAAGCGTCACCTATTGAGATTTTTAGGTACCGTACTTTGTCATCAATCCACGAGTTCGTTCAATTATAAAGTGTGACATGTTTGGTATCTGTTTACTCGGCGTAACATTATCTTTCACATTATGCAAAAAAATTGAGCTAATTTTACTGTTTCCTTTTTTTTTTATTCATGAAAGTGTCCCTTTTCCCAAAAAGTTGTGTTTAAAACACCGCTGCGCAAATACCGTGTGACATTGCAACAATCGCCGTTTTATTCTCAAGAGTCTCTGCTAAAAAAATATATATATATAATGTTTGGGGGTTCCAAGTAATTTTCTAGCAAAAAATATGGATTTTAACTTGTGAACACCAAATGCCAAAAATAAGCTTAGTCGTGAAAGGGTTAAAGTGCAAGTCCACCCTTGCACTAAAATCCTGGCATCTACAGCCATCCACGATCCTATACGAACCTATCTAGCCCTGTAAAGAAGAAATCTGCATACATTCCTTTTCTGAAGCCGATCAGACCCGATCTCCAGCGGTGGAAGCTCTGCAGAGGACACGACCGTCAATGACATTGACATGAATTGGGGAGTGATGTCACCCATAGACTTAAAATGGGGCTTCCGTTGTTGGACGTGTCCTCTGCACCTGCCTACACAGTGATGCTACAGCTGACAGCTCAGCGTGGGATCGGGTTGGATCGCCTGCAGAAAAGGTTTGTATAATTATTTCTTCTTTACAGGGCTAGATAGGTTAGTGTTAGATCGTCGATGTCTGTAGATACAGGGATTTTAGTGTTAGGGTGGACTTCCACTTTAATGTACTACTTTTGCATAAATAAAACCGCCTTCCATTTATTCTACACACGCTTACTTCCCTGTCTTTATGGATGTTTAAAAACACTTCTCCATTACTTCTGCCTTACTTCCTGGACAGACTTTAGGTCATGACACAGGAAGGAGTTGACCTCATTGGCACACACCCATTATCTACCCTCCTACCTACCACCCACTTTCAGGTGCATGTTTTTTTAAATGAAATGAAATCCAATCAATCAGTGATGACTGTTCTCTACTAAATACACAGGGATCGTTATGAAACCCAAACAATTCTTATATTGCAGCTTACCAATTCATAGATGTGATTACTGCATTTGTTTTTTTAAGGCTTTCATCTGGTGATCAAGCCAGTAAGTCTGTGGTTTTTCAAAAGAAGAAGCTCTCCTACAGATTTAGCCGTTTACAGGGAGGAAAAAAAAAGAAATATAAACTATTTAACACCGACAGGGCTGTATAGAATGACCTGCTTTTATTTATTCATGTAAAACCTTTAACTCAAAAGGGAAAAAAAATTCTGATGTTGATAATGCTGCTGTTCAAAGGGTGCCCCCTGTGCTCCTTCATCCAGAGTGGGGCACTCTTCTACAGGAGGTGTGTTACTGACCAGATCACCAGGTGCAAAGAGAATGAAATAAATGAAAATGAATGCAGTCACCACATCTAATGATTGGTAGGCTGCAATATATTACATTTTTGGTGTTGGGTTTACTAACGCTTTAAGTTTTGCCAGCCAGGGAAGTTGTCACCAGCCATGTAGCTTTATAGAGTTCTATATACGCAATATGGGTGAGGGGCATACAATTCATGAAATGCGCTTGAAGCTTAAAATGTAACTCTGGAGCTTTACCCATAGAAACTTGATACTTATTTTTTTATTATTTTAGCAAGGAACATGCATTCCACATTAATAATTATGCTACCAAAATTAGTGTGTGCTGTAAACTGCCTCCAGCATTGTTCCCGTTTCTTCTTGCTGGAGGCTGCCATTTTGCTGAAGCCCAAAGCCCCAGAACAGCAGTAAATCTTTAGGCAGTCAGGAGATCCTTTTCTACAAATTCGTTGCAGTTCCTAAAAAAAGAGAGCAACTGGATTTTATACAGTGTAGACACTTTTAATTAAATTAAAAGCTATACTTACCTGAGCCCCATCTCGATCCAGCAATGTGAAAGAGAGCCTTCGCTTGCCTGGGGACTCTCCCTCCTCGTTCACTAAGACAGCAGACAGCCAGTGAGCCAATGAGGTGGGAGAAGAGGTGGGACGTGCCAAGCACATTGCATTGTTGCACTCCTTATGCTGGCCATACACCATACGAAAAATTGGCCAAACCCATTTTCAAAAAAACCAGCATTCGGCCGTGAGAGCAAACGATAGCGCCATCATGTAACGACCGATAAATCGTTCAGTGGACATAAATGAATCAATTTTTTGTTTGTTTTTTTACATATACCTAGTGCAATCAGTTCGGACAGGAAACACATTAACCTTTCAATTTCCCGTTCGTCAGCTGAAAATTTTCAAACTTGTCCTTCGTTTTTCAGCTCAAAAACATCCCAATGATGATCGAGTTTGTGCCCATTAACCACTTGGGTACCGCGCTATTGCAAAATGACGGCAACAGCGCGGACCCACATTTCCGGGACTACGTCTATTGACGTAGTCCCGGTTACGAGCGGCCTGCGCGCCCCCTGAGGGGCGCGCGCGGCGCGCTCTGTGATCGGCGAGTCCGTGAGACTCGCCTGATCACCGATCCGTGTAAGGGGTCGATCCCGACCCCTTATCACGTGATCAGCTGTCAGCCAATGACAGCTGATCATGTGATAAAACGGAGCCGGTAATCGGCTAGTATTCCTCCTCGCGCTGACAGCGCGAGGAGAAAAAAAAAAAGCCGATCGCCGGCGGCCGTGTTCGGGACATCAGTCCCGATCACGGCCAGCAATTTAAACGGACACCTGCCCCCTGCCAGTGCCCACCTGCCACCCGCAGTGCCATCCTGAAATAAAGTAAGTGCCCCCCTGTCAGTGCCACCCAGCAGTGCCCATAGTGCCCACAGTGCCACCCAGCAGTGCCCACAGTGCCACCCAGCAGTGCCCACAGTGCCACCCACAGTGCCACCCAGCAGTGCCACCCACAGTGCCACCCAAAATCTGCCTCAAAGGTGCTGCACCCCAGTGCCGCCCATCAGTGCCCAGCAGTGCCGCCCATCAGTGCCCAGCAGTGCCGCCCATCAGTGCCCAGCAGTGCCACCTATCAGAGCCACCTATCAGTGCCACCTATCAGTGCCCATCAGTCCCATCTATCTGTGGTACCTATCAGTGCCCATCCGTGCCACCCATCCGTGCCACTTATCCGTGCCACCCATCCGTGCCATCTTATCTGTGCCCATCTTTGCCCATCAGTGCCGCCTTATCTGTGCCCATCGGTGCCGCCTTATCTGTGCCTATTAGTGCCGCCTTAACTATGCCTATCAGTGCCCACCAGTGCAGCCTATCAGTGCCCACCAATGCAGCCCATCAGTGCCCACCAATGCAGCCCATCAGTGCCCACCAATGCAGCCTATCAGTGCCGCCTAATCAGCGCACTTCAATGAAGGAGAAAAATGACCCGTTTGCAAAATTTTATAACAAACTATTAAAACATGATTTTTTTTTTTTTTTTTTTGCATCTTTTTTTGTTTGTTTAGCAAAAAATAAAACTCCGAGCTGTAACTAAATACCACCAAAAGAAAGCTCTATTTGTGGGGAAAAAATGATAAAAATTTCATTTGGGTACAGTGTTGTATGACCGCGTAATTGTCACTCAAAGTGCATCAGCGCTGAAAGCTGAAAATTGGTCTGGGACTGAGGGGGGTTTAAGTGCCCAGTAAGCAAGTGGTTAACTGGACGAAAAACAAATAAACTGCCTAAATGACCGAATTTTGGTCGATTTTTCGTATGGTGTATGGCCAGCATTAGGGTGCCCAGGGGGTCCACCGGATCTTTCACATTCCTACTTATGTCCCCGACTCTCAGCATACAGAATAGGAGCAGTAAGAGGCGTGTACTGAGGATTACACCCAGCATACCGAGCAAGAGAAGTGCGCTGTCCATACCTGCAGAATAAGAACAGATACTGACAATTACACCCAGCATACAGAGGATGGGAAGTGATAGTGTGTTAGATTTTCGTACAAAGCACAAAAACAGAGAATTATATCCAGAGTGTAGAATAAAAGAAGCAGTGCTATGTGATGTCAATATATATTGAAATGTTGTCAAACTTTCCATTCACATTTGATCTGGGGGTAGTTTTCAGACCACTTTTTATGTACAACGTTTCTACAGACATTATTGCTGGTTTTGTGGCCATCTGAGCATTCAGCAGTATTCTCCTAATTATTTTTAGCCAAAAAAAGCTCATTTCAATTCATGTAACTATGAATAACATGCTGATGCTTTTACCTTAAAAGAGGCTCATGTACCGTCCTGTAAAACCCCGCTCAGCCTCCTCTACCCCACCCTCCCTCACCTTAATGTGTTAATGGAATTCTTTGGTAACACCTATTGTTATATTATTGAAGCACTTGGAATTAACTGTCCCCAACAGAGTGCCCCCTTACATCAACTGTCCCCAACATGCCCCTTACATCAACTGTCCCCAACATGCCCCTTACATCAATTGTCCCCATCAGAGTGCCCCTAACATCAACTGTCCCCAACAGAGTGCCCCCTTACATCAACTGTCCCCAACAGAATTCCCCCTTACATCAACTCTCCCCAACATGTCCCTTACATCAATTGTCCCCATCAGAGTGCCCCTAACATCAACTGTCCCCAACATGCCCCCTTTCATCAACTGTCCCCAACATGCCCCCTTACATCAACTGTCCCCATCAGAGTGCCTCATAAACCAATGAATGCACACTTAGAGCCCTAGGGGGCACAGCTAAAATCTAGGGAAGGCAAAGCCCACCCCACCAACCCCCTATATCCGGAGCTGTTATGTCTATTGCCACTGACCCTTCTGACTGACCACTGCCTATGGCAAAAGACTATCAGGTGAGAACTGGGTAAAAATCTCAGGTCTATGAGAGGCCCCAACCCTTCTGGCCAGCAGCTGCCTGCAGTATTAGTACTGGATGGGAAGCTGGTGACAATCTCACATCTACGAGCGGCTCCTGACCCTACTGGCCAGCGTGCGTCTGAAAGACCAACCTATCTGATAGGAATCAGGTGACATCCTCATGTCTATGGCCCCTAACACTACTAGATGGCTGCTGTCTGTAGCAACAGTCTAATGTATGGGAATTGGCTTGTGACTCTAATGAATAGCTCTTGTCTGTAGAGCCAGTCTATTGGTGGCAATCAGGTGAAAATTGAATGTCTATGGCTTCTAAAGCCGTGTACACACGGGCGGACTGTCTGGCCAACTTAGTCCGCCGAAACACATTTCAACGGACAGTCCGCTCGTGTGTGGGCTTCAGCGGACTTTTTCAGCGTGCAGTCTGGCGGACTAAGTATTTCGGAATTTCCGTAATATTGTCCGTCCAACTTTGGTTTCAGCGGACAGTCCGCTCGTGAGTAGGCTAGTTCAACGGACTAAGCATGGCGCATGCTCAGAAAGGATTTACACGGCGAAATGTTGCATTGCAGTGTATTGGACGTCTTATTTCTAGTCCCGTCCTACGTGCTGTACACGTCATCGCGCAAGCTTTCGACGGACTGTTGTTCATCTGTGTGTGTGGTCAAGTCCGTTCATTCGAAAGTAGGACAGACTGTCTGTCGGATTGTCTGACGGACTAAGTTGGCCATACAGTCCTCCCGTGTGTACGCGGCTTAACTCTACTGGTCAGCTGCTGTGTGTTGAAATGGTTTATCGGGTCGGCAGCTGATGACCATCTTATGTCTATGGCCCCTGACCCTACTGGCAGGCCACTGTCTTTCAGACCAGTCTATCGGGCCAGCGGCTGGTGACAATCCTGTGTCTATGAGAGGCCCATCATTTTACTGGTTGATGTCGGTCTACCTGATAGGTTAGAAAACCTTCCCCCGATCACTATTCCTCCCGCTTAACATAAACAGTGTCATCTCCTCCCCACTACCATGTAACCTCTCATGCAGCAATCACGTGCAAACGATCAGCCCTAGACCAGTCCAGGGCCAATCACTCGCATGTGATCCCTGCATGACTGGTTACATGCGAGTGGCCATGATTAGCTGCAGGAGCCGGCAGCCTCCTGTTGCTTTTAATGGGGCTGCCTCCTGCAGCTAATCGTGGGAACCCCCACTCCCATCTAATCAGGATGTGGGGTGCATTCACAGGTGTGCTTAAAGTCTTTTCTGTCCATGACCCCATTGAAGAGGTTCACCCCTCTCTTTGTTCTGCAGTTATCGTCTCTGAGAAGGAAAGTGAAGGGAAAACCAGCATTTTAGAGTTATCCCCAGAAGAAGAGGTGAGGGGAAATCTTCCAATGGGGACACCTTTACTGGGTGAACTATCTAAGAGAAGAACCCCAATCACATTTAGAGATTTCCTTTAACCTTCTGTTGCATCTCTAGGACAGGAAGTGAAGGGAAATTTCCCCAGTGGTGCACAAATAATAATAATAACCTAGCAAGGGTTAAACCTCTTCCTACTCTATACAGAATAAAATAGATACACTTAACCACTTGCCCTCCGGGAAGATTTACCCCCCTTCATGACCAGGCCATTTTTTGCTATATGGCACTGTGTTACTTTAAAGCGGGAGTCCGCCGTTTTTTTTTTTTTTTAAAAGCCAGCAGCTACAAATACTGCAGCTGCTGACTTTTAAAATAATGACACTTACCCGCCCAGCGCGCCCGCGATGTCGGCACCCGAAGCCGATCTCTCAATCGTCTCTCGGGTGCTGCCGCCGCCATCTTGGGTATGGGAATCAGGAAGTGGAGCCTTGCGGCTTCATTTCCCAGTTCCCTACTGCGCATGCGCGAGTCGTGCTGCGCAATAAGGATGGTCCCCGCTGTCTCTGGGATCTGTGTGTTTCCCAGCAGGCAGCGGGGGGACCTTCGGAAAGGGGCGTTCCTTCTGCAGAATCTATGCCGGAAGTGGGTGCAGATACCTGTACTGTACAGGTACCTGCACCCCCCTCCCCCCTGAAAGGTGCCAATTGTGGCGCCGGAGGGGAGGAGGGTTCCAATAAGTTTAGGGTGGACCTCTGCTTTAACTGCTGATTGCGCAGTCATGCAACACTGTCCCCAAACAAAATTTATATATTTTTTTTCACACAAATAGAGCTTTCTTTTAGTGGTACTAGATCACCACTGCATTATTTATTTTTTATTATATAAGCGAAAAAAGACTGAAAATATTGAAAAAAAGCAAAAAATATATATATATTTTACTTTCTGCTATAAAACATATCCAATAAAAAAATGTAAAAAATGTAATTTCTTCTTACATTTTGGCCAAAACGCATCCTGCTACATATTTTTGGTAAAAAAATAAAAAGTGTATATTGATTGGTTTGTATGAAAACTATAGTGTCTACAATCTATGGGATATATACTGGAATTTATATTTATTTATTTATACTAGTAATGGTGGCGATCAGCGACTTATAGTGGGACTCCCTTAGTGCACGGTCAATCTGACACTTAGATTACTTTCACACTGTAGTCGCTCCGCGTTAGCGGTAAAGCGTCACTAATTTTAGCGGCTCTTTACTGTGGTTTTATCAGCACTTTTCAGCCGCTAGCTCTTCGGCCCACTACCGGCCAAAGAAAGGGTTAAAAAGCGCCCATGTCGCGTAGCTTTGGCAGCGCTGCCCATTCATTTCAATGGGCAGGGAGTTTTGGAAGCAGTGTATACAGAGCTCCCAAACTGCCCCAAAGATGCTGCTTGCAGGACTTTTCAGAACATCCCACAAGCGCACCGCCCCAGTGTGAAAAGTCATACTGGAATGAATAGGGAGGAGGTTTTCAGGCATTAGAGGTTATTTCTAGCACTAAAACACCTGAAAAACGCCTCGGTGGGAAAGCAGCCAAACTGATGCTGACACCACCAGTGACACTAGTACAGTGATCAGTGCTAATAATATACACTGTCACTGTACTAATGACACTGGCTGGGAAAGGGGTTAACATTAGATCAAAAGGTTAACTGTGTGCCTGACAATGGTTACTGTATGTACAATGTGCTGATTTTTACTAAGTAATGTTCTGATTTTTATTCCCTACTTTGCAGGGAGGAAAAAAAGCGGCACGTTGCTGCTGTCTGTAGAGAGCTCTGTGTTGTTGCTCTCTTCTGTCATTCGCTCAGCCGATCAGTGGGTCCCGGCCATAAATCATTGGCTCGGACCCACTGCTTGGCTTCTGCTGCAGTGAATGACAGCTCGGGTTTCTGGGTGCGCACACATGCGCGAGAGAGCGGACCCGGAAGTAAGCCCCGATGTACAGGTACTTTACCATGCCTGAAAGAGCCAATCCCCCACAGTATAGGTACTGCAGCAGGTTGGCAAGAGGTTAAAGGCCTCATTCACACAGGCGTACCTATGCTAAGGGCCCCCCCTATGCCTGCATGGGGTACCCAAGTGTTTCATGCCTCTGGGTACAAGCAGTATGGTTTATGTCTACTGGGACGCAGTGCCTGCACAGACGTTCAGAGACATGCCCCCGCACCACTGCCAAGCTGGCACCGGCGGCTATATCCATGCAGCTACTGCACCCCAATAGACATAAATGGATGTGGGCAAAGACGGTCCTTCACACAGAGGTGTGGATAGCTGAGGCCTAAGAGTAGGGTCGCCACCTGTCCGAGATTCTCCCGGACAGTCCGGGTTTTGAATCCTGTATTTGGGTTTCAGGCCATTTGAAACCTGGACACATTATTCAGACAGGAATGTGGCTCAGAACAAGGCTTGACTGGAGGGTGAGGGGGCACGATGTGCGCCACATTACTATTCATTTTGGAGTGCCCAAAGGTGTTCCAGGTCTGTTACAATCCTATAGTGCCGGGTTTTCCCATAGACGGCCCTCCAGCTGTTGCGGAGCTACACGTCCCATGAGGCATTGCAAAACTCTGACACTCACAGACATGACTGGGCATGATGGGAATTGTAGTTCCTGAACAACTGGAGGGCTGTAGTGTGGAGACCCCTGCTATAGTGTGTACTAAGACCCCTTTCACACTCAGGCAGTGTTCAGGCATTTTGGTGCTAGAAATAGCGCCTGTAAAGCGCCTCCCCTGCCACACCAGTGTGAAAACCTGAGTGCTCTCACCCCGGGGCGGTGCGCTTGCGGGACGTTAGAAAAAGTCCTGCAAGCAACATCTTTGGGGCGGTTTAGGGGCGCTGTATACGAAGGCTCCCAGACCACCCCTGCCCATTGGAATGAATGGGCAGCGCTTTCGAAGCGGCTGCAACACGGGGCGCTTTTAAACCCTCTTTAGCCCCTTCTGGGGGGTTAAAAGCACCCTCTTACCACCCAGATAGCGTTAAAGCGCCACTAAAACGAGTGGCACTTTACCTCTAACGCTCGGGCGGCTGCAGCGTGAAATCACCCTAAAACAAAAAAACGTACTGTGCGCTGCTAGAGAGTTCGGGTTTGGCTTGAAAAAAAAGTGACAACCTCACCTAAGAGCTCATTCACACTGGAGGCATTTTTCTGCACTTTATCAGCACCGCTCACCACACAGGACCATAGAAAACCATCGTTATCTCTGTGCCCTGTTCACACCACAAAGCTGCCTTGTGCTGCTGAATTTGCATAGAAAACAGGTAGAAGTAGCGCCCCCAGGAGGTGTATGGGCATTATTAATCGCTCGCCCTTATTTATTATTTTATACCCCCTTATTTATAATTATTTTTACATTAACTATTTTATTATTGTTTATTATTTGTATACCCCCTTATTTATTTTTTATTTATTCATTAAATGTATTCACAAATATATATTTTTTGCCTTTTTTCTATACTCCCTTATTTATATTAATTATTTTTTTTTTAAACGCAGACTTGGAGCATTTTTCCCATAATGCACCAGAGCTCACATGAAGTGACATTGCAGCTCGGCCTCCGCATACAAATGAGTGACGGGCCGCTCCACACCACGGAATCGCACAACAACGTACTGAGCATTCCTCTGCCATTCACATGCGCTGTGCGATTTTAGCCTATTCATTGTGAATGGACCGAGTCGCACCAAAAGCAGGTCATGCACTCCTTTAGGGGAAACGCACAGCAAGCGGATGGCATAGTACTTCTGTAGCACGCGGTGTGGTGCAGGCGAGCGCCCTGCGTGTGCGACATGCATTTCATTACGTAACATTAACTGCGGTGCGTTTTGAAGGTGGTGCAGGAAACGTGCGGCTTCCAAGCTGGCATTCTGCTGTGAACGAAAGGCCACTCAATAAAGAAAAAAGAATTGTGCCTACTTTATCTATATTAACGCCCCGGATTGCGCCTACTTTACTCCTATTAGCGCCCTGACTTGCGCCTGCTTTGTACATGCCGACCCATCCCCCCCACCTTTCCTATGTTCCTGGCATTGTATGTATCCAGGTTATTCATAAAGATCCTTCTGGGTCTGACGATCGGCTCCCCTCCCTCGGCAATGTTGCAGTCTGTGGGTTACTATGGTCGCACTGCGGTTGTCAAGGACGGGTGGTTGCTAAACGACGCTATGGACACTGCAACGGGTCCTTCCGAGGCAGGCATCAGCAGAGCCAGCTACAGCTTGTGCGCAGGTCTGATAGAGCAGAGAGAGAGAGAGAGAGAGAGAGAGAGAGAGAGAGAGAGAGAGAGAGCTCAGCAGGGTGCAATTGTCAGTAATGCCTGTAGATGGCAGTGTTGAGCTGCTGACAGCACTGAGAATCTAGCTTCTAGAAAAATAGATGACTGTAGTATACCAGCCAGGAGCGGTGGCGTGTGACAATGCGTGCCGTCTTCCTAAGGCGTGGGCTGCTGTTGGATTGTGTATGTCCGTGAGTTCTAGTCCACCCTGTGCCAAGTCACTCCGGTGTCCATTGCTAGTGCTACAATTCAGCATTAGCACGGTGGCTCACGACTATACCCCGGTCCACGACTGATCGATGATGGCAATGACTATCAGACTGACCAGTTCTGTGTCTGGCAATAGCCGACTGAGAGCATTGAGATAATACAGTGATTCACGGTCCGTAATTTTTTTCCCCTCTTAAAAAAAAACAGAAATATATATAATCACTCATTCAGGCAGCTCTACAATAAAAATGGAAATAAAGGAGTATGTATAAAAACCATAATTATAATATAAAATATTATGTTTAACGTTTTATTTATTATTTTATACCCCATTTATTTACATTTTTATTGTACAGCAAAACATAAAAATAATATATCTATATATAATAGAAAATAAATAAAAAATATATTTAAGGATTTTATTATTTTGTTACCAATGTTATCATTGCAATAAAAAAAACAAAAATATAATATATATAATATAAAATAAATAAATAAAATTATATTTAAGGTATTTTTTTATTTATTATTTTATACCCCTTTATTTACATTTTATTTCTATATTTACTAATTATTATATTTATTATTTTTATGCACTCTTTTTTATATTTGTTTTATATGTGACAGATTGTTTTATTTACACACGCCCTTATTTTTTTTTTAGCTTTAATCCTTTTTTTTTTTTTTTGTGTTTAGACACCTTTATTTATTTTTATTTTTTGAAACGTGATTACGTTTTTTCCCATAAATGCACAAAAAGAAAATGATAACATTGGCAATAAACAAAAAGATACTGAATTTGCATAGAAAGCACGTAGAAGTAGAGCACTCAGAGGGTATTTGGCTATTATCAATATATAATTTTAAAACCCCTGTATTTATAGTTATTTTTAATAACACTCAATGAGTGTTCTCTGTATTACGGGAGCCGACAATTCATTCATTGATAAAAAAAAAAAAAAAAAAAGCGTGGGGTTCCCCTAAATTCAATTACCAGGCCCTTCAGGTCTGGTATGGATATTAAGGGGAACCCCGTGTCAAATTAAAAAAATATTGACGTGGGGGTCCCCCTAAAAATCCATACCAGACCCTTTATCCGAGCACGTAACCTGGCAGGCCGCAGGAAAAGGGGGGGCGAGAGAGCGCCCCCCCTGAACCGTACCAGGCCACATGCCCTCAACATTGGGAGGATGCTTTGGGGGTCTGTGACCCCTCAAAGCACCATGTCCCCATGTTGATGGGCACAAGGGCCTCATCCCCACAACCCTGGCCAGTGGTTGTGGGGGTCTGCGGGCGGGGGGGGCTTATCAGAATCTGGAAGCCCCCTTTAACAAGGGGACCCCCAGATCCCGGCCCCCCCTGTTTGAAATGGTAAGGTGGTACAAAAGTACCCCTACCATTTCACAAAGAAAGTGTAAAAAATGGTTAAGTAAGACAAACACACTTTTGAAAAATTCCTTTATTAAAAATAAAAAAAAGATTCCAGCGGTGGTAATCCACTCTTGCTATCCAGCGATGGATGATCATCTCTCCGGGGTCCAGAGATGGCTGATCTGATCCAGTGACGGGTCATTTTCAGTCCAGCGCATTACACCAGAGGGGGGTTCACCCATACGTCATTGGGGAACCCCTGGCTTCCCTCACCAGAGTAAAAGGGGGCGGGTCAGGTGACGGGCTCCCCGCAGTGTCTCCTCAGTGGAGACAGAAGACGGATGCATGGATGGACTGCGCTGGACTGAAAATCACCTGTCGCTGGATCAGATCAGCCATCGCTGGACCCCGGAGAGATGATCATCCGTCGCTGGATAGCAAGAGTGGATTACCACCGCTGGAATCTTTTTTTTATTTTTTTTATTTTTAATAAAGGAATTTTTCAAAAGTGTGTTTGTCTTAACCATTTTTTACACTTTCTTTGTGAAATGGTAGGGGTACTTTTGTACCCCCTTACCATTTCAAACAGGGGGGGGCAGGATCTGGGGGTCCCCTTGTTAAAGGGGGCTTCCAGATTCTGATAAGCCCCCCACCCGCAGACCCCCACAACCACTGGCCAGGGTTGTGGGGATGAGGCCCTTGTCCCCATCAACATGGGGACATGGTGCTTTGAGGGGTCACAGGCCCCCAAAGCATCCTCCCAATGTTGAGGGCATGTGGCCTGGTACGGTTGGGGGGGGCACTCTCTCGTCCCCCCCTCTTTTCCTGCGGCCTGCCAGTTTGCGTGTTCGGATAAAGGGTCTGGTATGGATTTTTAGGGGAAACTCCACATCAATTTTTTTTTTAATTTGACGCGGGGTTCCCCTTAATATCCATACCAGACCTGAAGGGCCTGGTAATTGAATTCAGGGGAACCCCACGCTTTTTATTTTTTTCTTTTTATCAATGAATGAATTGTCGGCTCCCGTATTACGCCGCAAGTGATTTTAAAAGATTTTTTTTCCTGCAGAAATGACACTTTGTGCAGGGACAGTTCTCAGCACGGGAAACATGTGCCCCTTCACAGGCATACTATAGACACCCCACAGGTACGAAATTTAAAGGAATATTACACTTTTATCGTTTCACTTTAATCATTATTAAAATCACTGCTCCCGAAAAAACGCCCGTTTGTAAAACTTTTTTTTGTATTGGTACATGTCCCCTGGGGCAGGACCCGGGTCCCCAAACACTTTTTAGGACAATAACTTGCATATTAGCCTTTAAAATTAGCACTTTAGATTTTTCCCATAGACTTGTACAGGGTGTTCCGGCTTTTCGACTTTGCCACGAACAGCCCAAATTGTTCACTGAACAGGCCAACAGGCCAACAGGCAATGTTCGAGTCAAACATGAGTTCAACTCGAACTCGAAGCTCATCCCTACCCGGCAACTGAAAATGCAACCAGGGGAGGACTTTTTGCTATAATATCCCCCAAAAATATAGAAAACATTTTTTTTCTCAGTTTAGGCCGATATTTTTTTTTTACTAAAAATATGTAGAAGAATACATAAGTGATTGATTGGTTTGTGCAAAGGTTAATAGGGTCTACAAAATAGGGGGTAGTTTTATGGCATTTTAATTTTTTTATTAGTAATGGCGGCGATCAGCGATTTTTATCGGCACAGAGACATGGCGGACACATCGGACACTTTTGACATTATTTTGGGACCAATGTCATTTATACAGCGATCAGTGCTATAACAATGCACTGATTACTGCGTAATTGACACTGGCGATGAAGGGGTTAAGTGTGTCCTAGGGAGTGATTCTAACTGTGTGGCGAATGGGCTTCAACTCACATGACAGCGATCACTGTTCCTGATGACAGGGAACAGTGATCTCTGTCATGACACAAGCCGGAACGGGGAAATGCCTTGTTTACATAGCCGGTCCCTCGGGCACGGTCACGCTGTATGCTCATTTTTTTTAGCAGAATTGCACATTTTTGCAGCTGTTAGCCGCCGTTTTTCAACTAAATGGTGCGGAGTGCCGCTGCAAAGGGGGAGGAGAGGTGCTGTTTGAGCTGAAACCGGTAAAAAAAAAAACACATGTTGAGCTGTTCAGGCATTTCCAATGACGTCTATGGGGACAAAATCAATTCTACCTGATAAGCTTGTGTACTTTTTGGAGCGACGGGCATTTTGCTACAAGCAACAGAAGGCTCACGTGTGAACAGGAGCCATTGAATTGAATGGAATTTTGCTTTGTTGAGCATTTTTGAGCTCCGAACTGCAAGCTGCATAGCATACTAACTCATTATGAATTACTTACCTGAGATCGAAGCCCACACATGGGCCCTTGTTCGCCTCCTCCGACGCCGCCATATATGTGACTTACGGGTATCGCGGCTCCGGCACTGTGACTGGCCGGTGCCGCTATGATGTCACTCTTGCGCATGCACGCTGGTGTCGCCACTAACGGCATGATCCCCGTTAGAAACAACACGCTCAGTGTGCCTGCGCCCGATGTCTACAGTGCATACGCCGTAGACATCGGTGCCGATATTCCTGCAAATATCTCCTAAACCTTTTAGGTTTAGGAGATATTTCTTGCACCTACAGGTAAGCCTTAATCTAGGCTCACCTGTAGGTTAAAGTGGTTGTAATGGGTTTACAACCACTTTAAACAATCAAAAGCAATTGTCAGAACTCAGCATTGAGATATACACACAGTGCCCATCAGACAGAAGTGAAGTAAAAGTACATCTCTAGGCATCGTTTGGCTACAGTGAGAAAGGGTTAGACCATCTGTGATTTTTTTTTGCTTTGTGTCTCTCCTGGGAAAATTCACATTCTTTGTGTCCCCTAAAGGGAAAGTGTGTTTGTGTGTGTTCTCCGACATTTTAGACTTGTTCCTAGAAGAAGAAGTGGGGGAATCTGCTAATAGGGACACTTGTTCTGGGAACAGCAGTCTAAACGGGTTTGGATTTGGCACAGCCTGGTTATACGTAATACTGCTATATTGCTTTGTTCATTCATTATTCATGTTCAGACCTTTGAGTACCGATCCAGTAGAGGGTATTTGATTTTATGAGTGGGTTCTTTACCCAGGGCTGGACTGGCCTACCGGCAAATTCGGCTGTGCTCAGGCCGAGCCCGTACATGCTCGGCAATTTTCGGAAAGGCTGACGCATGCGCAGTGACACAATGGCGCAGAGCGGCGCCATTTTTAAAAGTAAAGCAGCGCTCAGTGAGGTCTCGTCTGGTGGCATGTGCCTCTTCTTACATCCACCCCACAGCCTCTGACCTCCTGAACGCCCCCCCTCCACCCTGCAGCCTCTGACCTCCTGAACGCCCCCCCCCTGCAGCCTCTGACCTCCTGTCCTCCCCCTCCCCTCTACAGCCTCTGACCTCCTGTCCGCCCCCCTGCAGCCTCTGACCTCCTGTCCGCCCCCCCTGCAGCCTCTGACCCCCTGAACGCCCACCTCCTGTCCGCTCCCCCTGCAGCGTCTGACCTCCTGTCCACCCCCCCTGCAGCCTCTGACCTCCTGTCTGCCCCCTCCCCTTTGCAGCCTTTGACCTCCTGTCTGCCCCCTCCCCCTGCAGCCTCTGACCTCCTGTCCGCCCCCCCTTTGCAGCCTTTGACCTCCTGTCCACCCCCTCCCTCACAGCCTCTGACCCCCTGAATGCCCACCTCCCCCCTGCAGCCTCTGACCTCCTGTCCGCCCCCACTGCAGCTTCTGACCTCCTGTCTGCCCCCCTCCCCTCTGCAGCCTTTGACCTCCTGTCCGCCCCCTCCCCCTGCAGCCTCTGACCTCCTGTCCACCTCCCCCTGCAGCCTCTGACCTCCTGTCCCCCCCGCAGCCACTTTTGACACTTTGTGGAAACCAGTGACATTAATACAGTGCTAAAAATATGTACTGTCACTGTACTAATGACACTGGCTGGGAAGGGGATAACATCTAGAGCAATCAGTGGGTTTAATGTGTGCCTAACAACTGTTTTCTCACTGTGAGGGGGGGGTGCTTTTACTAAGGGACGACATAGATCCCTGTACTTGCTTTGTAGGCACACAGAATTAATGTCTTCCACACTGACAGAATGGTGAACTGCCTTGTTTACATAGGCAGACCACTAGGTGAGTCCGCCGGATCCACTGATTGGCTCTGACACCCAGAAATGCAGGATCACGCATATAAGTGATCCTGCGCAGCGCGAAAGCCCTGTAGCAGTAAATCTTCTATCAGGTGATCGAAAACTGGTTAAGATCATCAGCTTTATGATGACTTACAGGCAGGGGGCGCTCTATCATGGCTCTGGCTGGCTCTGTCACAGTGTGTCACATAACATGGCTGCTGGGTGTCGAATTTGTGAACTTCTGACCAATAAGTGCCCCCCGCTGCCTGTGAGTTCTGATATCATCCATTATGCCAGAGAGACAGACACAGTGCAATGTAGTCTATTCACAGACACCTGTGTTGAAGCCTTGATGGCACTGGCAGCCCCCCGATTGGATCCCCTCACCCTCTATTCCTGCTGCTGGACATCACCAGCTGAGCTCAGCTGCCTCTCTCTGCCCATCGCCTCCGCCGGCCTCACAGCCTCTCAGGTCTCACTCTCCAGGCCCCGCCTACTACTGGGTGGGGATTGTCTCCTTGCCGGGGAAGGCAAGGAGATAATCAGGCAGACGGCTGGCCGGGATTTGAGCCAAGGCAGAAGAACATGTGAGCGGAGCTGAAAGGGCATGTGCCGGAAACTGAAGAACTAGTCCGAAGAGTCCTGCAGCCTCTGATCTCCTGTCTCCCCCTGCAGCCTCTGACCTCTAGTCCCTCCTCCTCCGCAGCCTCTGACCTCCCCTGTTTCCCCCTCTGCAGCCTCTGACCTCCACCGTCCCCCCTCTGCAGCCTCTGTCCTCCCCTGTCCCCTCCCAGCAGCCTTTGACCTCCTGTCCCCCCTCCTCCGCAGCCTCTGGCCTCCCCTGTTCCCCCCTCTGCAGCCTCTGACCTCCACTGTCCCCCCTCTGCAGCCTCTGTCCTCCCTTGTCCCCTCCCTGCAGCCTTTGACCTCCTGCCCCCCTCCTCCGCAGCCTCTTACCTCCCCTGTCTCCCCTCCTCCACAGCCTCTTACCTCCCCTGTCTCCCCTCCTTCGCAGCCTCTTACCTCCCCTGTCTCCCCTCCTCTGCAGCCTCTGACCTCCCCTGTCCCCCCTCCTCCGCAGCCTCTTACCTCCCCTGTCCCCCCCCTCTGCAGCTTCTGACCTCCCCTGTTCCCCCCTCTGCAGCCTCTGACCTCCTGTCCCCCCTCCTCCGCAGCCTCTGACTGCCTGTCCTCCCTCCTCCGCAGACTCTGATCTGCTGTCCCCCCTCCTCTGCAGCCTCTGACCTCCCCTGTCCCCCCTCCTCCGCAGCCTCTTACCACCCCTGTCCCCCCTCCTCCGCAGCCTCTGAACTCCCCTGTCATCCCCTCCACAGCCTCTGATCGCCCCTGTCCCCCTTCCTCCGCAGCCTCTGTCGTCCCCTCCGCAGCCTCTGACCTCCCCTGTCGTCCCCTCTGTAGCCTCTGACCTCCCCTGTCATCCCCTCTGCAGCCACTGACCTCCCCTGTACCATCTGCAGCCTCTAACCTCCCCTGTCGTCCCCTCTGCAGCCACTGACCTCCCCTGTACCATCTGCAGCCTCTGACCTCCCCTGGAGAGGAGTCAAGAGTGGGAGTGCCGCCAGGATGGGGGTCATGGGAGAAGTCAGACATGTATGGACTGTGGAGAGGAAACTATGGTATAAAACCAGAGCCACCGAACTGAAGCCAACTGACTGAGCCCTGCACGGTGCACCTGAGAGGAGGTTAGTGACAGCGTCGCCAGGCCAGCCTGAGAGGGGGGGGGGGGGACAATACAATATTGTAAGGGGGCACTGATATAAAGGTTTCCCCCTTATATCAGTAAACCCTCTTATCTTAGTGTTTTCTTTCTGCTGAAGGTGGTCTCCGGTCAGCAGCGTCCTCCCCACATTAATTCCCAGAGTTCCCCTTTACATCATAGTCTGCAGGATTCCACCTTACAGTGCAAGGGGGAACTCTTACATAAAGGGCTATGCTGCAGACCGTGATGTAAGTGAGAACTCTGATGTAAAGGGGAATGCAGTGGACTCTGATATAAGTGGGGTCTCTGGTCACCAGTATCCCCCTTTTTATATCAGAGTTCCCCCTTAGATCATGATCTGCAATGTTCCCCTTTATGTCCTGATGTAAGGGGGAACTCTGTGCTGGGTTATATTAATCTGACCTTCATGTAAACGGAGAAATATGTTTTTTGACTTTTGTTTAACTTAACCACTTGCCGACCAGCGCACGACGATGTACGTCAACAGAATGGCACGGGCAGGCATATTGGCGTACATGTACGTCCAATCTTCAATGCCGCCCTGCCATCGGGAGCGGGCCACTGGCGGCGCGCTCCCGCGCTGGTCGGGGCCCCCGTGAGTCCGGTCGCGGGACCCGCGGACTCGATCGCCGCGGGCATACCTGCGATCGTCTCACGGGACGGCTGAATACTATCAATCGTACTGACTCCTTTACTGGGTGAACTATCTAAGAGAAGAACCCCAATCACATTTAGAGATTTCCTTTAACCTTCTGTTGCATCTCTAGGACAGGAAGTGAAGGGAAATCTCCCCAGTGGTGCACAAATAATAATAATAACCTAGCAAGGGTTAAACCTCTTCCTACTCTATCCAGGAAAAAAGAAAAAAAAGATTTTGGATCTAGATACACTAAACCGCTAGACCTCTGGGAAGATTTACCCCCCTTCATGACCAGGCCATTTTTTGCTATATGGCACTGTGTTATTTTAACTGCCGATTGCGCAGTCATGCAACACTGTCCCCAAACAAAATGTATATATTTTTTTTTCACACAAATAGAGCTTTCTTTTGGTGGTACTAGATCACCACTGCATTATTTATTTTTTATTATATAAACGAAAAAAGGCTGAAAATATTGAAAAAAGCAAAAAATATATATATTTTACTTTCTGCTGTAAAACAGATCCAATAAAAAAAAATTTAAAAATTTAATTTCTTCTTATATTTTGGCCAAAACGCATCCTGCCACATATTTTTGGTAAAAAAATAAAAAAAGTGTATATTGATTGGTTTGTATGAAATCTATAGTGTCTACAATCTATGGGATATATACTGGAATTTATATTTATTTATTTATACTAGTAATGGTGGCGATCAGCGACTTATAGTGGGACTCCCTTAGTGCACGGTCAATCTGACACTTAGATTACTTTCACACTGTAGTCGCTCCGCGTTAGCGGTAAAGCGTCGCTAATTTTAGCCCACTACCGGCCAAAGAAAGGGTTAAAAGCGCCCATGTCGCGGAGCTTTGGCAGCGCTGCCCATTCATTTCAATGGGCAGGGAGTTTTGGAAGCAGTGTATACAGAGCTCCCAAACTGCCCCAAAGATGCTGCTTGCAGGACTTTTCAGAACATCCCGCAAGCGCACCGCCCCAGTGTGAAAAGTCACACTGGAATGAATAGGGAGGAGGTTTTCAGGCATTAGAGGTTATTTCTAGCGCTAAAACACCTAAAAAACGCCTCGGTGTGAAAGCAGCCAAACTGATGCTGACACCACCAGTGACACTAATACAGTGATCAGTGCTAATAATACACACTGTCACTGTACTAATGACACTGGCTGGGAAAGGGGTTAACATCAGGGGCGATCAAAAGGTTAACTGTGTGCCTGACAATGGTTACTGTATGTACAATGTGCTGATTTTTACTAAGTAATGTTCTGGTTTTTATTCCCTACTTTGCAGGGAGAAAAAAAAGCGGCACGTTGCTGCCGTCTGTAGAGAGCTCTGTGTTGTTGCTCTCTTCTGTCATTCGCTCAGCCGATCAGTGGGTCCCGGCCATAAATCATTGGCTGGGACCCACTGCTTGGCTTCTGCTGCAGTGAATGACAGCTCGGGTTTCTGGGTGCGCACGCATGCGCGAGAGAGCGGACCCGGAAGAAAGCCCCGATGTACAGGTACTTTACCATGCCTGAAAGAGCCAATCCCCCACAGTATAGGTACTGCAGCAGGTTGGCAAGAGGTTAAAGACCTCATTCACACAGGCGTACCTATGCTAAGGGCCCCCCCCCCCCATGCCTGCATGGGGTACCCAAGTGTTTCATGCCTCTGGGTACAAGCAGTATGGTTTATGTCTACTGGGACGCAGTGCCATGCCCCTGCATGACTGCCAAGCTGGCACCGACGGCTATATCCATGCAGCTACTGTGTCCTAATAGACATAAATGGATGCGGGCAAAGACGATCCTTAACACAGAGGTGTGAATAGCTGAGGCCTAAGAGTAGGGTCGCCACCTGTCCGAGATTCACCCGGACAGTCCGGATTTTGAATCCTGTGTTCAGGTTTCAGGCCATTTGAAACCTGGACACATTATTCAGACAGGAATGTGGCTCAGAACAAGGCTTGACTGGAGGGTGAGGGGGCACGATGTGCGCCACATTACTATTCTTTTTGGAGTGCCCAAAGGTGTTCCAGGTCTGTTACAATCCTATAGTGCCGGGTTTTCCCATAGACGGCCCTCCAGCTGTTGCGGAGCTACACGTCCCATGAGGCATTGTAAAACTCTGACACTCACAGACATGACTGGGCATGATGGGAATTGTAGTTCCTGAACAACTGGAGGGCCGTAGTGTAGAGACCCCTGCTATAGTGTGTACTAAGACCCCTTTCACACTGAGGCAGTGTTCAGGCATTTTGGTGCTAGAAAGCGCCTCCCCTGCCACCCCAGTGTGAAAACCCGAGTGCTCTCACCCCGGGGCGGTGCGCTTGCGGGACGTTAGTAAAATTCCTGCAAGCAGCATCTTTGGGGCGGTTTAGGGGCGCTGTATACGAAGGCTCCGAGACTGCCCCTGCCCATTGGAATGAATGGGCAGCGGTTCCGAAGCGGCTGCAACGCGGGGCGCTTTTAAACCTTCTTTAGCCCCTTCTGGGGGGTTAAAAGCACCCTCTTACCACCCAGATAGCGTTACAGCGCCACTAAAACGAGCGGCACTTTACCTCTAACGCTCGGGCGGCTGCAGCGTGAAAGCACCCTAAAACAAAAAACAAAAACGTACTGTGCGCTGCTAGAGAGTTCGGGATTGGCTTGAAAAAAAAATGACAACCTCACCTAAGAGCTCATTCACACTGGAGGCATTTTTCTGCACTTTATCAGCACCGCTCACCACACAGGACCATAGAAAACCATTGTTATCTCTGTGCCCTGCTCACACCACAAAGCTGCCTTGTGCTGCTGAATTTGTATAGAAAGCAGGTAGAAGTAGCGCCCCCAGGAGGTGTATGGGCATTATTAATCACTCGCCCTTATTTATTATTTTATACCCCCTTATTTATAATTATTTTTACATTAACTATTTTATTATTGTTTATTATTTGTATACCCCCTTATTTATTTTTATATTTATTCATTAAATGTATTCACAAATATATTTTTTTTGCATTTTTTTATACTCCCTTATTTATATTCTTTTTTTTTTTTAAACGCAGATTTGGAGCATTTTTCCCGCAATGCACCAGAGCTCACATGAAGTGGCATTGCAGCTCGGCCTCCACATACAAATGAGTGACGGGCCGCTCCACACCACGGAATCGCACAACAACGTACTGAGCGTTCCTCTGCCATTCACGTGCGCTGTGCGATTTTAGCCTATTCATTGTGAATGGACCGAGTCGCACCGAACTGCACCAAAAGCAGGTCATGCACTCCTTTAAGGGAAACGCACAGCAAGCGGATGGCATAGTTCTTCTGTAGCACGCGGTGTGGTGCAGGCGAGCGCCCTGCGTGTGCGACCTGCATTTCATGACGTAACATTAACACCCCGCTGCAAATCGCAACTGCGGTGCGATTTGAAGGTGGTGCAGGAAACATGCGGCTTCCAAGCCGGCATTCTGGTGTGAACTAAATGCCACTAAATAAAGAGAAAAGAATTGTGCCTACTTTATCTATATTAACGCCCCGGATTGTGCCTACTTTACTCCTATTAGCACCTGACTTGCGCCTGCTTTGCACATGCCGACCCATCCCCCCACCTTTCCTATGTTTCTGGCAGCGTGTGTATCCAGGTTATTCATAAATATCCTTCTGGGTCTGACTAGCGGCTCCTCCATGTTGCAGTCTGTGGGTTACTATGGTCGCACTCCGGTTGTTAAGGACGGGTGGCAGGCATCAGCAGAGCCAGCTACAGCTTGTGCGCATGTCTGATAAAGCAGAGAGCGCACCTTCAGTTCAGCAGCGTGTGGGTGTAATTCTGAGTAATGCCTGTAGATGGCAGTGCTGAGCTGCTGAGCGGTGGCGTGTGACAATGCACACCGTCTCCCAAAGGCACAGGCTGCTGTTGGATTGCGCATGTCCATGAGTTCTAGTCCACCCTGTGCCAAGTCACTTGGGTGTCTGTTGCTAGTAGCTAAATTCAGCATTAGCACGGTGGCTCACAACTATACCCCGGTCCATGACTGATCGCTGTTGGCAAAGGTCACACTGACCGGTTCTGTGCTGGCAAAATAGCAGTGAATAGCCGATTTAGAGCATTGATATAATACAGTGATACACGGCCCATAATTTTTTTTCCCTCTTAAAAAAATAACAGAAATAAACATATATATATTTCACTGTATCAGGAGTATGTATAAAAACCATAATTATAATATAAAATAAATATAAAATATTTGTATTTATTATTTTATACCCCATTTATTTACATTTTTATTGTAGAGCAGCCTGAAGAATAATAATAAAAAAAAAACATAAATATAATATAATATAATATATATATATATATATATATATATATATATATATATATATATATATATATATATATATATATATATATAAAATATAAAATAAATAAAAAATATATTTAAGGTTTTTATTATTTTGTTACCAATGTTATCATTGGCAATAAAAAAACTATAAATATAATATATATGATATAAAATAAATAAATACAATTATATTTAAGGTTTTTTTATTTATTTATTATTTTATACCCCATTATTTACATTTTATTTCTATATTTACTAATTATTATATTTATTATTTTTATGCACTCTTATTTATATTTGTTTTATATGTGACAGATTGTTGAGTAGAGTAGATCAGACCCAAATCCTACACCTTCACACCTCAGATGAGCCCCAATTCTCACACCTTTACATCTCAGATCAGTCCCAGTTCCTGGTCTCTCAAACGTCAGATCACCTCAATTCCTGCACCTTTACAACTCTAATTCCTGCACCTTTAGACTGCAGATCAACCCCAATTCCTGCACCTTCCCACCTTGGATCAACCCTAAATCCTACATTATCATAAATGTTTTAGATTCGTACTTGCTGCAGCTGGCGATTTTCATATAACGATATATGTGGCTGCAGTAGCCACATGCTAGTACTGGAAGGAGCACCTGACCACCAGTGATACCAATACCTCTCTTTAACATCATAGGGTGGATGGGCAAAGGCCAGGCTCTATGGCAGTACTGTATTTGTAGGGAGCAGGGGCCCAATGGAGGATCCTTCCCTCCCCCAGTGGGTCAGTCCCAAAATTGCATGCATTTCACGTGATGATCTTTCAAGTACACATGAAAATGACATTGTATGACCATCTTGACATGTGTCTCTTAGCATGCCTATCCCTGTGCTAAGGGGTGGTTCTTGCTTAAGACATTTTTAACCAAGATGTCCGGGGGGGAAAAAAGTAGCTAAAATGGCTAAAAGTATAAGAAAGGATAGTTCAACAATGTCAAGACAGGAGCACTTTTTTTTTTCTTTACAAATTTCACACTCTATAAAAAAAAGGGATATGTAAATGTAATATTTTATGTCAGAAAGGGTAGGTGTTTGCGTAAATACCAAACTTAAAGTGTACCTCTAGCCACATTTTTTAAGCTTATTTATTGATATGATGATATTTTTGATTTGCACTTCTTGTACTGGAGTGAAAAGAGTATATATTGAGACAACGTTTTCAATTTGGGTGGCACAGTGGTGTAGTGGTTAGCACTCTCACCTAGCAGTAAAGAGGGTCACTGGTTCAAATCCCAACCAGGACACTACCTGCTTGGAGTTTGCATGGTCTGCCTGTGTGGGTTTCCTCCAGTTTCCTCCCACAATCCAAAGACATGCAGGAGGTCAATTGGCTTCTGTCCAAAAATTGGCCCTAGTATATGAATGGGGACCTTGGATTGTGGGCTCCTTGAGGGTAGGGACCAATGTGAGTGTACAATGTACAGGGATAGGGACAATTGTAGACACTTACTCAGGTTGAACTGGATGGTCTTTAATCACCCTTACTAACTATGTAATTACAATTGTCACCTAAGTAGGTGTCTCCATTGAAAGATGAACCCTTTGATCTGGTGACAGGTGTAAAATTTGGGTTTTCTCATTATTTTGTCTTGGTGATAATAGTCACCAGGGCAAATTCAGTTGATAAATCCCCCAGTGGGGAAACGGACAGCAATAAAAACTTGACAGGGGCTTTGGCTTTACAGCTCTCTGTGCCATTTCTTGGGGTACAAGGTATGCCAGGTCAGGTAGTTCTGGGGCATGGAGCCGTGGGGCACCCATAGCACTACTCTCTTGGGCCATCTTAAAGTTGGGCTCCAGGCCAAACAACTTTTATTGGGGTGGGTTTGCATAAAGTCATGTTGGAATCTCTGCCTTTTTAAAAAGAGACTTCCACTTAAGGCAGACTCAGGTAGGCAGGTGAAAATCAATATGGAATATCTAAACTGCAATCCAAAGAAGGCGTATAAAGGAGCAGAGAAAGGATAAGATGCAGAACCTGGAACCAGCACTCTCAACCAAGAGGATGACAGAAACTCTCCAAGGAGTCCAAAGCCAACTCTGGGCTGTAGCACTAATGAACTGGTGGCTAGTTAATCACCACGAATTCCTTCCATTCTACGTGATTGTTCAGAGCATTATTCACTTTATACTTCTGCAAAAGTTGTAAAACATTTAGCTTTAAAAATAGAACAAAAAATATGAGATAAAGTAAGAAATTATCTAAATCCTATTGCAGTTGAATCAACTATTTGAACCCTGAGAAAACCCCCCCAGACCCAGGCTATACACGATATTACCGTTATAACATTTTCACTTGGTTAAGCAGGACATAACCTGGTTTACATCAATTTAATTAAAAATAAAAATTACAAAAATATTATTTTTTCATGAAAACAAAATATTCAAGTTTGTTTGTAGTAATATGTTAAAGATTATTTTCTATGGTAATGTGGACGAATCACCTACATACACTGCAAGTGGTCTTTTTGACACAAAGCCATGTTACAATCTCTAGGAAGTCATCGGTCTCTAGGGGATTAATAGGCTGCATTCTCAGTGATGTCACTGGTCTCTAGTGAATGGATAGGCTGCATTCTCAGTGATGTCACCGATCTCTAGTGAATGGATAGGCTGCATTCTCAGTGATGTCACCGGTCTCTAGTGAATGGATAGGCTGCATTTTCAGTGATGTCACTGGTCTCCAGTGAATGGATAGGCTGCATTTTCAGTGATGTCACTGGTCTCTAGTGAATGGATAGGCTGCATTCTCAGTGATGTCACCGATCTCTAGTGAATGGATATGCTGCATTTTCAGTGATGTCACTGGTCTCTAGTGAATGGATAGGCTGCATTTTCAGTGATGTCACTGGTCTCTAGTGAATGGATAGGCTGCATTCTCAGTGATGTCACCGATCTCTAGTGAATGGATAGGCTGCATTTTCAGTGATGTCACTGGTCTCTAGTGAATGGATAGGCTGCATTTTCAGTGATGTCACTGGTCTCTAGTGAATGGATAGGCTGCATTCTCAGTGATGTCACCGATCTCTAGTTCGTGGATAGGCTGCATTCTCAGTGATGTCACTGGTCTCTAGTTCGTGGATAGGCTGCATTCTCGGTGATGTCACTGGTCTCTAGGGAATGGATAGACTGCATTCTCAGTGATGTCACTGGTCTCTAGTTAATCAATAGGCTGCATTCTCAGTGATGTCACTGTTCTCTAGTGAATGGATAGCCTGCATTCTCAGTGATGTCACTGGTCTCTAGTGAATGGATAGGCTGCATTCTCAGTGATGTCACTGGTCTCTAGTGAATGAATAGGCTGCATTCTCAGTGATGTCACCGGTCTCTAGTGAATGGATAGGCTGCATTCTCAGTGATGTCACTGGTCTCTAGTTAATCAATAGGCTGCATTCTCAGTGATGTCACTGTTCTCTAGTGAATGGATAGCCTGCATTCTCAGTGATGTCACTGGTCTCTAGTGAATGGATAGGCTGCATTCTCAGTGATGTCACTGGTCTCTAGTGAATGAATAGGCTGCATTCTCAGTGATGTCACCGGTCTCTAGTGAATGGATAGGCTGCATTCTCAGTGATGTCACCAGTCTTTAGTGAATGGATAGGCTGCATTCTCAGTGATGTCACCGGTCTCTAGTGAATGGATAGGCTGCATTCTCAGTGATGTCACCGGTTTCTAGTGAATGGATAGGCTGCATTCTCAGTGATGTCACCGCTCTCTAGTGAATGAATAGGCTGCATTCTTAGTGATGTCACTGGTCTCTAGTGCAGCATTTTTCAACCAGGGTGCCTTGCGGTTTCCTCAGGGTGCCTTGGCAAAATGCCTAAAAATTGCTCCAAAATTCTATACAAGCCAGCATCTGGATAAAACCTGCCTTTTAGTTACATAAAGTCACAGGTTTTCATTGTACACTACTACAACCTCCCAGCTGCCAACCTCCTAATGACCAATTACATCATCAGCTGATAAGGAGGATGTCAATTGCCTGCATACCATCCTTTTTTGACCCTCCCTTGCATCTCTCCATCAGCTTTGGGGTCTCATTAGTTGCGAGCTGGAGAAAAACTGAAGGAGAAGAGAAACACTGCAATACTAGTCAGTACCAGTTTGCAAACGTGTATTTGCTTTGAAAGAATACATCACCTCTAACGTTGGATGTCCTATGTGTATTGATATTGCTGCATGATGTAAAACTATTAGAACCAGGGTGGATAAAAAATGTATGATTTTTTATCATTTTTTAAAAATCGAAATAATCTGATTTTTTTTATTTATTTAAAACTGATTTTTTTGATTTAAATCGATTTTCTTTTTAATTTTTAATCACATTTATTTTAATAAAATGCTTTTACAGTAGAAATCTATCTAAAAAATAGTTTTCTATTTGGGTTACATCGTTAATTTAGTTTAGTCAGCATGAAATAGAGCTTAGTTATGTAGCATGAGGCTGTATATTACCAAATATTTACATTTTTGGTAAACTCATTCAATGAATCCAAGATTTGCAAGCTGAGATAACATGCACTGCATTGATGCAGTCACACAATTTATCAGTAACCATGAGATAAAACAGGTTCAGGGATATTTCTTTATCCCATTGCTTTGCAAATCTATGTTCACTACAAACTGTATGATTGAATCGGTTCTGATATCGCTGTTTTACTAACATGACAGCTAAATTGGAAACCTTCATTTTGTTTGCAAATATTAAAGATTCTAACTACCAGCAAGAATAAGTCCTTACATTTAAAGAGCACTTGTCATTTCAGATCCATCAGGGCAGTGCTTTTTTAGTGGGCATCCACTCACCTGCTGCCGCCACGTCCCTCACCTTGTTGTGTCACTGCCGTATCACCAGCCATCCCATTAAAGTGAATGGGACTGTTCTTGGACCCCTTCTCTTCTCTATTTACACCTCCTCCCTTGGTCACTTGATAACAGCCCACGGCTTCCAATACCACTTATACGTCGATGACACCCAAATCTATCTGTCTACTCCTCACCTCACTCCTTCAGTCTCCTCTCGCATTACTAACTGACATATCAGCATGGATGTCACACCATTTCCTTAAACTAAACCTCTCTAAGCCCTTGTACACACGGTCTGAGATTCCGACAGAATGTGTCCGATCGGAGCGTTTTGTCGGATATTCCGACTGTGTGTGGTCTGCATCGGACTGTTTCCGTCGGAACATCCATCAGACCAAATTTTCCAACTTGCCGGAAATATTTTCCGACAAAATGCTCCGATCGGACATACTCCGATCATGTGTAGAGAATTCCAATCGGACAAAGTGCCACGCATGCTCAGATCAAATTCCTACACCAAAGCTATTGGCTACTAGCCTGAACGTAGTCCCGTCGTAACGAAATTACGTCATCACGTTCTGAAAGATCGGATTTTCCGACAACTTTGTCCGACCGTGTGTATGCAACAGTTTCGGACAAAATCCGACGGATTTGGTTGTCGGAATCTCCGACCATGTGTACAAGGGCTAAAACTGAGCTATTAATAATCCCCCCTGCACATGCCCCCCTCCATGACTTTTCCATCTAAATCAACAATGCAACCATCAGGCCCTCCCCTCACGCCAGGGTACTCGGTGTAATTCTAGACTCTGACTTGTCATTTCAGCCCCAAGTCCAATCGTTGTCAAAAGTTTGTAGATTTCACCTCCGTAACATCTCTAAAATTTGCCCCTTTTTAACAAATGAAACCACCAAGCACCTCATTCACTCCCTCGTTATCTCTCGCCTTGACTATTGCAACTCCCTTCTTATTGGCCTGCCTCTCCATAGGATATCTCCTCTTCAGTCTATCATGAATGCTGCTGCCAGACTTATCCACCTTACCAACCGCTCAGCATCTGCCAACCCTCTCCTCCAATCCCTACACTGGTTCCCAATCACCCAGCGAATTAAATTCAAAATACTAACCACAACATACAAAGCCATTCACAACTCTGCCCCGAGCTCCATCACCAATCTTGTCTCCAAATATCGCCCAAATCGTCCTCTCCGCTCTTCTCAAGACCTCCTACTCTCAAGCTCTCTCGTCTCCTCCTCCCATGCTCGTCTCCAGGATTTCTCCAGAGCCTCTTCAATCCTCTGGAACTCGCTACCTCCACTGGTCCGGCTATCCCCTACTCTTGCTACCTTCAGGCGATCCCTGAAAACTCATCTCTTCAGGGAAGCCTATCACGTCTCCAACTAATCTCCTACCACTTCCATCAGCTCATTCCCGACAGCTATAACCTTTTGTACCACCTACCCCACCCTATTAGATTGTAAGCTCTTCTGAGCAGACCCTCTTAATCCTCTTGTATTTTATTGTATTGTAACTATATTGTCTCCTTTCTATATTGTAAAGCGCTGCGTAAATTGCTGGCACTATATAAATCCTAATAATAATAATAATGAGCCAACAGCAGGTCAGAGGGGGAGCTGCTGGGGGACAGAGATAAGTTGCTCTTTAAAAATTAGGATTTAAAAATCGAGTTGATTTAAATCAAACCTTTTTGCTAGGGATTTAAATCAACTCGATTTAAATCAAATCCACCCCGATTAGAACAGTTTTTTTACTTTTTAGAATGGGGTGCCTCAAGACTGTACATAATTATGGAGGGTGCCTTTGAGATTGTCCATAATTTCAAAGAGTGCCTTGACTGAAAAAAAGGTTGAGAAACACTGATCTAGTGAATGGATAGATTGCGTTCTCAGTGAGGTTAATGGTTTCTCTACAAATGTTATAGGGGAATGCAAATAATTGAACGCACCTGAAACTATCACCCGGAGACTGTTTCATTCATGAAATTAGAGAATTGTCTTTGGAAAAAAATTCCTTTCAGTCTAGTCTACAATTCTTTATAGTTTGGCGCAACTACACAGTGACAAACTTGTGCAAAAGACATATTGCAGAGCCATCTAGTGTTCACACAGCATGTTATAATGTCTCTGGTCTTTAGTGAGTTGGTAGGTTGCATTCTAAGGGATGTCACTAATTTCCGGTGAATGGGTAGACTGCTTTCTCATTGATGTCACTAGTCTCTAGCAAATAGATAGGCTGCATTTTGAGTGATGTCATTGGTCTTTGGTGAGTGGATAGACTACATACTCGGTGATGTCATTGGTCCTAGGTGAGTGGATGGGCTACATACTCAGTGATGTCATTGGTCTTTGGTGAGTGGATAGACTACATACTCGGTGATGTCATTGGTCCTAGGTGAGTGGATGGGCTACATACTCAGTGATGTCATTGGTCTTTGGTGAGTGGATAGACTACATACTCGGTGATGTCATTGGTCCTAGGTGAGTGGATGGGCTACATACTCAGTGATGTCATTGGTCTTTGGTGAGTGGATAGGCTACATACTCTGTGATGTCATTGGTCTTTGAGTGGATAGGCTACATACTCAGTGATCATTGGTCTTTAGGGAGTGGATAGACTACATACTCAGTGATGTCATTGGTCTTTGAGTGGATAGACTACATACTCAGTGATCATTGGTCTTTGGGGAGTGGATAGACTACATACTCGGTGATGTCATTGGTCTTTGAGTGGATAGGCTACATACTCAGTAATCATTGGTCTTTGGGGAGTGGATAGACTACATACTCAGTGAAGTCATTGGTCCTAGGTGAGTGGATGGGCTACATACGCGGTGATGTCATTGGTCTTTGGTGAGTGGATAGACTACATACTCGGTGAGATGACTGGTCTCTAGTGAATGAAAAGACTACTTTCCTAATGATGTCACTGGTCTCTGGTGAATAAATAGCTGACAAAAAATATTCTCCAATGTTTGTAGGTGATTGATACATTCAATTTAAACAATCATAAAACCTAAGAACCTAACAACTATTTACAATCTTGATAACAAAGATTAATGTATAGTTATATACAAAAAATAACACATTGCTGACATTTCTTCATGAAATTTTGAGACAAAAAAGCCAAACCTGACCCCACTCGTCTCTGCCCAGGTCTACCCAAAACACCTATAGATGTGGAGTTATCCCACCAAATTCCACCTCCTGACTGCAATAACCTCCTGGTGACTTTGGACAGTTATATTCTGTGTATAGTATGCTTACGTTGCTGTTTTAGAAAGTTCAGGGCTGGATTCCTGCTCAGGCCTCAAGAGCTGTTAGCTGTTAGATAGAGATACGGGACTGCCAGGGGTGGCGGCACTTGGTCCTCTACAAATCATGCTGCTGTGATCAACATATTTTCATGAACAATAACAGGTTCTGGACATGCCAGCGCCATCCAGCTGGGTCATTGTGGAGTTTCCCTGGTGGAATAGTGTACAGTGTACTTTGATGTTCACCCACTTAAGGTCTTTATGATTGGAGGTGAACTGCTAGCACAGTATGGTGACCTTTTACCCTACTCTTCTATGGGGACATTCTACTGACACAGAATGGCCAAACTCCACTCTACCATAAAACAATAAGGCCTAAGGGGAAAGGGGGTCAAATATTATACATTTAGCCCTGAAAATGGTATGTCAGTGGATACAAACATTCTAGGAACAATGTTATATTGGTTAATGCCAATTTTTGTTTTCTTTTAACCACTTCCATACTGCAGTAAGTCATATGACGTCCTGGACTTTGAGTGGGGATTTCTGAATGATGCCTGCAGCTACAGGCATTATTTAGATATATTTTTTTTTTGCCGGCGATCCCTTGCCGGTAAAACAATCATAGCGGCTGTTCAGCTGCTTGATTGTTTTTAAAGGCGGCGGGAGGGGACGTCACCCCCTCCCACTGACCTCTGGTGCTTCTACTGGCTCGTCCGTGTGATCAGCAAGCCAGAGAAGGAACCTACTGTCGGCGGAAGTTCACCATAGAGAATACCATGGACCAGATGGTCCCTGGCAGTCTCTACCACCTTTCGGAGGCTGGGCACGAGGCTTTGACTTCTCGTCCGGCCCCAGCAGTTGTAAATATTTCTGTGTATTTGGCTGGAAAGGCTGCAATTGTTTTGTTTGTTTATTTTATCTCAGTCTTTCCAGGCTAGAAGCCAGATCTGGGGACTTAGGCTGTATTCACACCTGAGCGTAGCGTTTTCAAGCAGAAAATCCTGCGAATTTACCGCAATTGTGCAGCGTTTTTTACCGCGATTCGCCGCGATTTTGTGCAGGGCGAATGGTCACCAATGTTAAAAGAAGAAAAACGCCCAAATCTGCTCAATTCGAGCGACAAAAAAGGGTCCGAAACTTGTTTGAGCTTCAGGCGTTCGGCTTCAGGTGACATGGAGTGGAGATGTGAACCATCTCCATTGAGAATAATAGATTTTTTCCCCTCTAGCGTTTTGTAGCTTCAGGCTTCAAGCTACAAAACGCTCAGGTGTGAACGGGGTCTTATAGACCCCAGATCTCGCTGTAAAGAGGATCTGCCATGCTCTATTCGTATTACAAGGGATGTTTTATAGGAATAAAAGTGATAAATAAAAAAGTAAAGGGAAAGTGTAGAAAAAATAAAAATAAATAAAATAAGCAAAATAAAAAATAAAATAAAATGTAAGCACCCCCCTTGTCCCCGCATACGTATGTCGCCCCCACATATGCAAACGCCGTTCAAACCACACGTGTGAAGTATCGCCATGAACATTAGAGCAAGAGCAACAGTTCTATCCCAGGAGCTCCTCTGTAACGGAAAAAAAAAATTAAATTGTTGCCTATGGAGATTTTTAGGTACTGAAGTTTGGCCCAATTCCACGAGTGTGCACACTTTTAAAGTGTGACATGTTAGGTATCTATTTACTCTGAGTAGCATCATCTTTCAGGGGGTGTCAGAGGTGGGGGAGGGGATGATGATGATGACAGGGGGTGTCAGAGGTGGGGTAGGGGATGATGATGACAGGGGATGTCAGAGGCGGGGGAGGGGATGATGGTGACAGGGGGTGTCAGAGGTGGAGGAGAGGAGGATGATGGTGACAGGGGGTGTCAGAGGTTGGGGGGGGGGGTGAAGATGATAGGGGGTGTCAGAGGTGGGGGAGGGGATGATGATGACAGGGGGTGTCAGAGGTGGGGGATGGGATGATGATGATGATGACAGGGGGTGTCAGAGGTGGGGAATTGGATGATGATGATGACAGGGGGTGTCAGAGGTGGGGGAGGGGATGACGATGACAGAGGGTGTCAGAGATGGGGGAGGGGATGACGATGACAGGGGGTGTCAGAGGTGGGGGGGATGATGATGATGAAAGGAGGTGTCAGATGTGGGGGAGGGGATGATGATGGTGACAGGGGGTTTCAGAGGTGGGGGGAATGATGATGACAGGGGGTGTCAGAGGTGGGGGAGGGGATGAAGATGACAGGGGGTGTCAGAGGTGGGGGAGGGGATGATGATGATGACAGGGGGTGTCAGAGGTGGGGGATGGGATGATGATGATGACAGGGGGTGTCAGAGGTGGGGGATGGGATGATGATGATGACAGGGGGTGTCAGAGGTGGGGTAGGGGATGACGATGACAGAGGGTGTCAGAGGTGGGGGAGGGGATGACGATGACAGGGGGTGTCAGAGGTGGGGGGGATGATGATGATGACAGGGGGTGTCAGAGGTGGGGGAGGGGATGACGATGACAGAGGGTGTCAGAGGTGGGGGAGGGGATGACGATAACAGGGGGTGTCAGAGGTGGGGGATGGGATGATGATGATGACAGGGGGTGTCAGAGGTGGGGGAGGGGATGACGATGACAGGGGGTGTCAGAGGTGGGGGATGGGATGATGATGATGACAGGGGGTGTCAGAGGTGGGGGAGGGGATGACGATGACAGAGGGTGTCAGAGGTGGGGGAGGGGATGATGATGACAGGGGGTGTCAGAGGTGGGGGGGATGATGATGACAGGGGGTGTCAGAGGTGGGGGAGGGGATGACGATGACAGAGGGTGTCAGAGGTGGGGGAGGGGATGACGATGACAGGGGGTGTCAGAGGTGGGGGGATGACGATGACAGGGGGTGTCAGAGGTGGGGGGGATGATGATGACAGGGGGTGTCAGAGGTGGGGAGGGGATGATGATGACAGGGGGTGTCAGAGGTGGGGGAGGGGATGATGATGATGACAGGGGGTGTCAGAGGTGGGGTAGGGGATGATGATGACAGGGGATGTCAGAGGCGGGGGAGGGGATGATGGTGACAGGGGTGTCAGAGGTGGAGTAGGGGATGACGATGACAGGGGGTGTCAGAGGTGGAGGAGAGGAGGATGATGGTGACAGGGGGTGTCAGAGGTTGGGGAGGGGATGAAGATGATAGGGGGTGTCAGAGGTGGGGGAGGGGATGATGATGATGATGACAGGGGGTGTCAGAGGTGGGGAATTGGATGATGATGATGACAGGGGGTGTCAGAGGTGGGGGAGGGGATGACGATGACAGGGGGTGTCAGAGGTGGGGGAGGGGATGACGATGACAGGGGATGTCAGAGGTGGGGGGGATGATGATGATGACAGGAGGTGTCAGAGGTGGGGGAGGGGATGATGATGGTGACAGGGGGTTTCAGAGGTGGGGGGGGGTGATGATGACAGGGGGTGTCAGAGGTGGGGGAGGGGATGATGATGACAGGGGGTGTCAGAGGTGGGGGATGGGATGATGATGATGACAGGGGGTGTCAGAGGTGGGGGGTGGGATGATTATGATGACAGGGGGTGTCAGAGGTGGGGGATGGGATGATGATGATGACAGGGGGTGTCAGAGGTGGGGGAGGGGATGATGATGACAGGGGGTGTCAGAGGTGGGGGAGGGGATGATGATGATGACAGGGGGTGTCAGAGGTGGGGGATGGGATGATGATGATGACAGGGGGTGTCAGAGGTGGGGGATGGGATGATTATGATGACAGGGGGTGTCAGAGGTGGGGGATGGGATGATGATGATGACAGGGGGTGTCAGAGGTGGGGGATGGGATGATGATGATGACAGGGGGTGTCAGAGGTGGGGGAGGGGATGACGATGACAGAGGGTGTCAGAGGTGGGGGAGGGGATGACGATGACAGGGGGTGTTTGAGGTGGGGGGGATGACGATGACAGGGGGTGTCAGAGGTGGGGGGGATGACGATGACAGGGGGTGTCAGAGGTGGGGGGGATGATGATGACAGGGGGTGTCAGAGGTGGGGAGGGGATGATGATGACAGGGGGTATCAGAGGTGGGGGAGGGGATGACGATGACAGAGGGTGTCAGAGGTGGGGGAGGGGATGACGATGACAGGGGGTGTCAGAGGTGGGGGGGATGACGATGACAGGGGGTGTCAGAGGTGGGGGGGATGATGATGACAGGGGGTGTCAGAGGTGGGGGGGGATGATGACGATGACAGGAAGTGTCAGAGGTGGGGGAGGGGATGATGATGGTGACAGGGGGTGTCAGAGGTGGGGGAGGGGATGATGATGACAGGGGTGTCAGAGGTGGAGGAGGGGATGATGGTGACAGGGGGTGGGGTGGTAGTCAGCTGGCAGTGGGGTACAGCAGAGGTGATGGTAAGGTGGTGGGATGCCAGGAACAGGGAGGTGAGGGTGAGGATGATGATGATGACCACACCCTCTGACTCTCCGACCTCGGGCCCTGGTCAGTGAAAGTCCGCCCCTGGGTGGGGAAAACGAGTTGGGGCCCCGGACGGAAGTCGGGGACATTCCCTGCAACTCCCACACGGGCGTTAGGCGTATTAGGCACAGCTTGTGCGCAGGTGTGGCAGAGGTGTAATTCTCAGCGGTGCCTGTAGGTGGCAGTGTTGAGCTGGTGACGTCACTGAGAATTCTGCTTCTAGATAAAGAGAATACCGTTATGTGTTGCCGGTGTTCTGCCGTATAGTGTCCGGCCATCAAATAGTGTCCGCCCCGTACTGCGCATGGGCAGTATGGAGCAGGCGAAGCTTCGGAATATCTCCGAAGCTGAACGGCGCCTGCGCCGTGAGTGGAGGTGGTAGCCCCACCATCCAAGCGGACATAGGGTTGTGAATATTAGAGGGCCTCTCGCGGGTGAGCTTCGCTCGCCACGCTTCGGGCTCGGCCTCGCTGCGCTCGGCTCTTTTTTATTCCTACTCTATGTCCACTTGGATGGTGGGGCTAGAACCTGGACTCACGGTGCAGGCGCCGTTCATCCTTGGCAATTTTCGGAATCTGTGTTGCTTTGTACTGCGCATGCGCAGTACGCAGGGGACACTATCGGATGGAGGACGTTATATGACAAGACACCGGGAGCGGTGGCGAGGCTCTATAATACCTCACTCCCACATGCTGAGGCTGTTCTGTAGTCCTTGTCCACGAGTTCTTGTCCGCTCTTCTCCAGGGGAGGGTGTGAGCGCTACAGCAGGCACATTGGAACCATTGGGGGAACCATCCAGAAGGTCCCTCTGGTGCGGGGAGGCGATCCCATATACTGATCTCATGAGTGGGTCAGGTCCTGTGATCTAGCCGATGGGAGCAAACTGGATGATGCGGCGATAGACAGCCTTTTTTCTTTATTTCCTCTTCTTAAAAAAAAAAAAAAAAACTATATATGTCAATTTCATTTTCTATTATATGTATTATATTTATGGTTATTATTTTTTATTTATTTTTTTGTGTTTATTATTATTATTTATTATTTTTCAGGCTGCTCTACAATAAAAATGTAAATAAAGGGGTAAAACATTTTTTTTATAGAAAATAAAAAATATTATGTTTAATGTTTTTATTTATTCTTTTATAATATATAAGATTTTTTATTTTCTATTTATGGTTTTTATACCCCTTTATTTACATTTTTATTGTAGAGCAGCCTGAATAATAATAAATAATAATAATAAAAATTAAAAAAATAATAATAAATAAAAACCATAAATATAATATATATAAAATATAAAAGAAAAAAATTATATTTAATAAATATTTAATTTAATTGTACTGACTCCTTTACTGGGTGAACTATCTAAGAGAAGAACCCCAATCACATTTAGAGATTTCCTTTAACCTTCTGTTGCATCTCTAGGACAGGAAGTGAAGGGAAATTTCCCCAGTGGTGCACAAATAATAATAATAACCTAGCAAGGGTTAAAACTCTTCCTACTCTATCCAGAAAAAAAGAAAAAAAAGATTTTGGATCTAGATACACTAAACCACTAGACCTCCGGGAAGATTTACCCCCCTTCATAACCAGGCCATTTTTTGCTATATGGCACTGTGTTATTTTAACTGCCGATTGCGCAGTCATGCAACACTGTCCCCAAACAAAATTTATATATTTTTTTTTTCACACAAATAGAGCTTTCTTTTGGTGGTACTAGATCACCACTGCATTATTTATTTTTTATTATATAAACGGAAAAAGGCTGAAAATATTGAAAAAAGCAAAAAATATATATATTTTACTTTCTGCTATAAAACATATCCAATAAAAAAAAATTTAAAAATGTAATTTCTTCTTATATTTTGGCCAAAACGCATCCTGCTACATATTTTTGGTAAAAAAAATTAAAAAAGTGTATATTGATTGGTTTGTATGAAAACTATAGTGTCTACAATCTATGGGATATATACTGGAATTTATATTTATTTATTTATACTAGTAATGGTGGCGATCAGCGACTTATAGTGGGACTCCCTTAGTGCACGGTCAATCTGACACTTAGATTACTTTCACACTGTAGTCGCTCCGCGTTAGCGGTAAAGCGTCGCTAATTTTAGCCCACTACCGACCAAAGAAAGGGTTAAAAGCGCCCATATCGCGGAGCTTTGGCAGCGCTGCCCATTCATTTCAATGGGCAGGGAGTTTTGGAAGCAGTGTATACAGAGCTCCCAAACTGCCGCAAAGATGCTGCTTGCAGGACTTTTCAGAATGTCCCGCAAGCGCACCGCCCCAGTGTGAAAAGTCATACTGGAATGAATAGGGAGGAGGTTTTCAGGCATTAGAGGTTATTTCTAGCGCTAAAACACATAAAAAACGCCTCGGTGTGAAAGCAGCCAAAGTGATGCTGACACCACCAGTGACACTAATACAGTGATCAGTGCTAATAATATACACTGTCACTGTACTAATGACACTGGCTGGGAAAGGGGTTAACATCAGGGGCGATCAAAAGGTTAACTGTGTGCCTGACAATGGTTGCTGTATGTACAATGTGCTGATTTTTACTAAGTAATGTTCTGGTTTTTATTCCCTACTTTGCAGGGAGAAAAAAAAGCGGCACGTTGCTGCCGTCTGTAGAGAGCTCTGTGTTGTTGCTCTCTTCTGTCATTCGCTCAGCCGATCAGTGGGTCCCGGCCATAAATCATTGGCTGGGACCCACTGCTTGGCTTCTGCTGCAGTGAATGACAGCTCGGGTTTCTGGGTGCGCACGCATGCGCGAGAGAGCAGACCCGGAAGAAAGCCCCGATGTACAGGTACTTTACCATGCCTGAAAGAGCCAATCCCCCACAGTATAGGTACTGCAGCAGGTTGGCAAGAGGTTAAAGGCCTCATTCACACAGGCGTACCTATGCTAAGGGCCCTCCCTATGCCTGCATGGGGTACCCAAGTGTTTCATGCCTCTGGGTACAAGCAGTATGGTTTATGTCTACTGGGATGCAGTGCCATGCCCCTGCATGACTGCCAAGCTGGCACCAACGGCTATATCCATGCAGCTACTGCGTCCCAATAGACAGGGCAAAGACGGTCCTTAACACAGAGGTGTGGATAGCTGAGGCCTAAGAATAGGGTCGCCACCTGTCCGAGATTCTCCCGGACAGTCCGGGTTTGAATCCTGTATTTGGGTTTCAGGCCATTTGAAACCTGGACACATTATTCAGACAGGAATGTGGCTTAGAACAAGGCTTTACTGGAGGGTGAGGGGGCACGATGTGCGCCACATTACTATTCTTTTTGGAGTGCCCAAAGGTATTCCAGGTCTGTTACAATCCTATAGTGCCGGGTTTTCCCATAGACGGCCCTCCAGCTGTTGCGGAGCTACACGTCCCATGAGGCATTGTAAAACTCTGACACTCACAGACATGACTGGGCATGATGGAAATTGTAGTTCCTGAAAAACTGGAGGGCCGTAGTGTGGAGACCCCTGCTATAGTGTATACTAAGACCCCTTTCACACTGAGGCAGTGTTCAGGCATTTTGGTGCTAGAAATAGCGCCTGTAAAGCGCCTCCCCTGCCACCCCAGTGTGAAAACCCGAGTGCCCTCACCCCGGGGCGGTGCGCTTGCGGGACGTTAGAAAAATTCCTGCAAGCAACATCTTTGAGGCGGTTTAGGGGCGCTGTATACGAAGGCTCCCAGACCGCCCCTGCCCATTGGAATGAATGGGCAGCGCTTCCGAAGCGGCTGCAACACGGGGCGCTTTTAAACCCTCTTTAGCCCCTTCTGGGGGATTAAAAGTGCCCTCTTACCACCCGAATAGCGTTACAGCGCCACTAAAACGAGCGGCACTTTACCTCTAATGCTCGGGCGTCTGCAGCGTGAAAGCACCCTAAAACAAAAAACGCACTGTGCGCTGCTAGAGTGTTCGGGATTGGCTTGAAAAAAAAATGACAACCTCACCTAAGAGCTCATTCACACTGGAGGCATTTTTCTGCACTTTATCAGCACCGCTCACCACACAGGACCATAGAAAACCATCGTTATCTCTGTGCCCTGTTCACACCACAAAGCTGCCTTGTGCTGCTGAATTTGTATAGAAAGCAGGTAGAAGTAGCGCCCCCAGGAGGTGTATGGGCATTATTAATCGCTCGCCCTTATTTATTATTTTATACCCCCTTATTTATAATTATTTTTACATTAAGTATTTTATTATTGTTTATTATTTGTATACCCCCTTATTTATTTTTATATTTATTTATTAGATGTATTCACAAATATATATTTTTTGCATTTTTTTATACTCCCTTATTTATATTCTTTTTTTTTTTTTAAACGCAGACTTGGTGCATTTTTCTCGCAATGCACCAGAGCTCACATGAAGTGGCATTGCAGCTCGGCCTCCGCATACAAATGAGTGACGGGCCGCTCCACACCACAGAATCGCACAACAACGTACTGAGCGTTCCTCTGCCATTCACGTGCGCTGTGCGATTTTAGCCTATTCATTGTGAATGGACCGAGTCGCACCGAACTGCACCAAAAGCAGGTCATGCACTCCTTTAAGGGAAACGCACAGCAAGGGGATGGCATAGTACTTCTGTAGCACGTGGTCTGGTGCAGGCGAGCGCCCTGTGTGTGCGACCTGCATTTCATGACGTAACATTAACACCCCGCTGCAAATCGCAACTGCGGTGCGATTTGAAGGTGGTGCAGGAAACGTGCGGCTTCCAAGCCGGCATTCTGGTGTGAACTAAATGCCACTAAATAAAGAGAAAAGAATTGTGCCTACTTTATCTATATTAACGCCCTGGATTGCGCCTACTTTACTCCTATTAGCACCTGACTTGCGCCTGCTTTGCACATGCCGACCCATCCCCCCACCTTTCCTATGTTTCTGGCAGCGTATGTATCCAGGTTATTCATAAAGATCCTTCTGGGTCTGACTAGCGGCTCCTCCATGTTGCAGTCTGTGGGTTACTATGGTCGCACTCCGGTTGTTAAAGAGGAGCTGCACAAAAAAAAAAAATATTAAAAGCCAGCAGCTACTAATATTGCAGCTGCTGACTTTTAATAATATCACACTTACCTGTCCCAGATTCCAGCGATGTCGGCGGCAGATGACGAGCGATCGCTCGTCTCGCTGCAGCCACCGCCGCCATCCTCTGTCAGGGAATCGGGAAGTGAAGCAAGAGGGCTTCACTGCCCGGTTCCCTACTGCGCATGCGCGAGTCGCGCTGCGCTGGTTCCCCGCTGTGTCTCTGGGAACTGTGTGTTTCCCAGAACACAACGGGGGGGGGGGCGGAGCCATGCGGCGGTGGGCGGAGCCATGCGGCGGTCTGGCCAGAAGTGGGTGCAGTTACCTGGATTATCCAGGTAACTGCACCCCCCTCCCCCCGAAAGGTGCCGATTGTGGCACCGGAGGGGGGAGGGATAATACTAGCGGAACTTCCCCTTTAGGGTGAAGAACCGCTTTAAGGACGGGTGGCAGGCATCAGCAGAGCCAGCTACAGCTTGTGCGCATGTCTGATAAAGCAGAGAGCGCACCTTCAGTTCAGCAGCGTGCGGGTGTAATTCTGAGTAATGCCTGTAGATGGCAGTGCTGAGCTGCTGAGCGGTGGCGTGTGACAATGCACACCGTCTCCCAAAGACACAGGCTGCTGTTGGCTTGCATATGTCCATGAGTTCTAGTCCACCCTGTGCCAAGTCACTTGGGTGTCTGTTGCTAGTAGCTAAATTCAGCATTAGCACGGTGGCTCACGACTATACCCCGGTCCACGACTGATCGCTGTTGGCAAAGGTCACACTGACCGGTTCTGTGCTGGCAAAATAGCAGTGAATAGCCGATTTAGAGCATTGAGATAATACAGTGATACACGGCCCATAATTTTTTTTCCCTCTTAAAAAAATAACAGAAATAAATATATATATATTTCACTGTATCAGGAGTATGTATAAAAACCATAATTATAATATAAAATAAATATAAAATATTTGTATTTATTATTTTATACCCCAATTTACATTTTTATTGTAGAGCAGCCTGAAGAATAATAATAATAAAAAAACATAAATATAATATTAATATATATATATATATATATATATATATATATATATATATATATATATATATATATATATATATATATATATAAAATATAAAATAAATAAAAAATATATTTAAGGTTTTTATTATTTTGTTACCAATGTTATCATTGGCAATAAAAAAACTATAAATATAATATATAGAATATAAAATAGATAAATAAAATTATATTCAAGGTTTTTTTATTTATTTATTATTTTATACCCCATTATTTACATTTTATTTCTATATTTACTAATTATTATATTTATTATTTTTATGCACTCTTATTTATATTTGTTTTATATGTGACAGATTGTTGAGTAGAGTAGATCAGACCCAAATCCTACACCTTCACACCTCAGATGAGCCCCAATTCTCACACCTTTACATCTCAGATCAGTCCCAATTCCTGGTCTCTCAAACGTCAGATCACCTCAATTCCTGCACCTTTACAACTCTAATTCCTGCACCTTTAGACTGCAGATCAACCCCAATTCCTGCACCTTCCCACCTTGGATCAACCCTAAATCCTACATTATCATAAATGTTTTAGATTCGTACTTGCTGCAGTTGGCGATTTTCATATAACGATATATGTGGCTGCAGTAGCCACATGCTAGTACTGGAAGGAGCACCTGACCACCAGTGATACCAATACCTCTCTTTAACATCATAGGGTGGATGGGCAAAGGCCAGGCTCTATGGCAGTACTGTATTTGTAGGGAGCAGGGGCCCAATGGAGGATCCTTCCCTCCCCCAGTGGGTCAGTCCCAAAATTGCATGCATTTCACGTGATGATCTTTCAAGTACACATGAAAATGACATTGTATGACCATCTTGACATGTGTCTCTTAGCATGCCTATCCCTGTGCTAAGGGGTGGTTCTTGCTTAAGACATTTTTGACCAAGATGTCCGGGGGGGAAAAAGTAGCTAAAATGGCTAAAAGTATAAGAAAGGATAGTTCAACAATGTCAAGACAGGAGCACTTTTTTTTTTTCTTTACAAATTTCACACTCTATAAAAAAAAAAGGGATATGTAAATGTAATATTTTATGTCAGAAAGGGTAGGTGTTTGCGTAAATACCAAACTTAAAGTGTACCTCTAGCCACATTTTTTAAGCTTATTTATTGATGTGATGATATTTTTGATTTGCACTTCTTGTACTGGAGTGAAAAGAGTATATATTGAGACAACGTTTTCAATTTGGGTGGCACAGTGGTGTAGTGGTTAGCACTCTCACCTAGCAGTAAAGAGGGTCACTGGTTCAAATCCCAACCAGGACACTACCTGCTTGGAGTTTGCATGGTCTGCCTGTGTGGGTTTCCTCCAGGTACTCCAGTTTCCTCCCACAATCCAAAGACATGCAGGAGGTCAATTGGCTTCTGTCCAAAAATTGGCCCTAGTATATGAATGGGGACCTTGGATTGTGGGCTCCTTGAGGGTAGGGACCAATGTGAGTGTACAATGTACAGGGATAGGGACAATTGTAGACATTCACTCAGGTTGAACTGGATGGTCTTTAATCACCCTTACTAACTATGTAATTACAATTGTCACCTAAGTAGGTGTCTCCATTGAAAGATGAACCCTTTGATCTGGTGACAGGTGTAAAATTTGGGTTTTCTCATTATTTTGTCTTGGTGATAATAGTCACCAGGGCAAATTCAGTTGATAAATCCCCCAAAGGGGAAACGGACAGCAATAAAAACTTGACAGGGGCTTTGGCTTTACAGCTCTCTGTGCCATTTCTTGGGGTACAAGGTATGCCAGGTCAGGTAGTTCTGGGGCATGGAGCCGTGGGGCACCCATAGCACTACTCTCTTGGGCCATCTTAAAGTTGGGCTCCAGGCCAAACAACTTTTATTGGGGTGGGTTTGCATAAAGTCATGTTGGAATCTCTGCATTTTTAAAAATAGACTTCCACTTAAGGCAGACTCAGGTAGGCAGGTGAAAATCAATATGGAATATCTAAACTGCAATCAAAAGAAGGCGTATAAAGGAGCAGAGAAAGGATAAGATGCAGAACCTGGAACCAGCACTCTCAACCAAGAGGATGACAGAAGCTCTCCAAGGAGTCCAAAGCCAACTCTGGGCTGTAGCACTAATGAACTGGTGGCTAGTTAATCACCACGAATTCCTTCCATTCTACGTGATTGTTCAGAGCATTATTCACTTTATACTTCTGCAAAAGTTGTAAAACATTTAGCTTTAAAAATAGAACAAAAAATATGAGATAAAGTAAGAAATTATCTAAATCCTATTGCAGTTAAATCAACTATTTGAACCCTGAGAAAACCCCCCCAGACCCAGGCTATACACGATATTACCGTTATAACATTTTCACTTGGTTAAGCAGGACATAACCTGGTTTATATCAATTTAATTAAAAATAAAAATTACAAAAATATTATTTTTTCATGAAAACAAAATATTCAAGTTTGTTTGTAGTAATATGTTAAAGATTATTTTCTATGGTAATGTGGACGAATCACCTACATACACTGCAAGTGGTCTTTTTGACACAAAGCCATGTTACAATCTCTAGGAAGTCATCGGTCTCTAGGGAATTAATAGGCTGCATTCTCAGTGATGTCACTGGTCTCTAGTGAATGGATAGGCTGCATTCTCAGTGATGTCACCGATCTCTAGTGAATGGATAGGCTGCATTCTCAGTGATGTCACCGGTCTCTAGTGAATGGATAGGCTGCATTTTCAGTGATGTCACTGGTCTCCAGTGAATGGATAGGCTGCATTTTCAGTGATGTCACTGGTCTCTAGTGAATGGATAGGCTGCATTCTCAGTGATGTCACCGATCTCTAGTGAATGGATATGCTGCATTTTCAGTGATGTCACTGGTCTCTAGTGAATGGATAGGCTGCATTTTCAGTGATGTCACTGGTCTCTAGTGAATGGATAGGCTGCATTCTCAGTGATGTCACCGATCTCTAGTGAATGGATAGGCTGCATTTTCAGTGATGTCACTGGTCTCTAGTGAATGGATAGGCTGCATTTTCAGTGATGTCACTGGTCTCTAGTGAATGGATAGGCTGCATTCTCAGTGATGTCACCGATCTCTAGTTCGTGGATAGGCTGCATTCTCAGTGATGTCACTGGTCTCTAGTTCGTGGATAGGCTGCATTCTCGGTGATGTCACTGGTCTCTAGGGAATGGATAGACTGCATTCTCAGTGATGTCACTGGTCTCTAGTTAATCAATAGGCTGCATTCTCAGTGATGTCACTGTTCTCTAGTGAATGGATAGCCTGCATTCTCAGTGATGTCACTGGTCTCTAGTGAATGGATAGGCTGCATTCTCAGTGATGTCACTGGTCTCTAGTGAATGAATAGGCTGCATTCTCAGTGATGTCACCGGTCTCTAGTGAATGGATAGGCTGCATTCTCAGTGATGTCACTGGTCTCTAGTTAATCAATAGGCTGCATTCTCAGTGATGTCACTGTTCTCTAGTGAATGGATAGCCTGCATTCTCAGTGATGTCACTGGTCTCTAGTGAATGGATAGGCTGCATTCTCAGTGATGTCACTGGTCTCTAGTGAATGAATAGGCTGCATTCTCAGTGATGTCACCGGTCTCTAGTGAATGGATAGGCTGCATTCTCAGTGATGTCACCAGTCTTTAGTGAATGGATAGGCTGCATTCTCAGTGATGTCACCGGTCTCTAGTGAATGGATAGGCTGCATTCTCAGTGATGTCACCGGTTTCTAGTGAATGGATAGGCTGCATTCTCAGTGATGTCACCGCTCTCTAGTGAATGAATAGGCTGCATTCTTAGTGATGTCACTGGTCTCTAGTGCAGCATTTTTCAACCAGGGTGCCTTGCGGTTTCCTCAGGGTGCCTTGGCAAAATGCCTAAAAATTGCTCCAAAATTCTATACAAGCCAGCATCTGGATAAAACCTGCCTTTTAGTTACATAAAGTCACAGGTTTTCATTGTACACTACTACAACCTCCCAGCTGCCAACCTCCTAATGACCAATTACATCATCAGCTGATAAGGAGGATGTCAATTGCCTGCATACCATCCTTTTTTGACCCTCCCTTGCATCTCTCCATCAGCTTTGGGGTCTCATTAGTTGCGAGCTGGAGAAAAACTGAAGGAGAAGAGAAACACTGCAATACTAGTCAGTACCAGTTTGCAAACGTGTATTTGCTTTGAAAGAATACATCACCTCTAACGTTGGATGTCCTATGTGTATTGATATTGCTGCATGATGTAAAACTATTAGAACCAGGGTGGATAAAAAATGTATGATTTTTTATCATTTTTTAAAAATCGAAATAATCTGATTTTTTTTATTTATTTAAAACTGATTTTTTTGATTTAAATCGATTTTCTTTTTAATTTTTAATCACATTTATTTTAATAAAATGCTTTTACAGTAGAAATCTATCTAAAAAATAGTTTTCTATTTGGGTTACATCGTTAATTTAGTTTAGTCAGCATGAAATAGAGCTTAGTTATGTAGCATGAGGCTGTATATTACCAAATATTTACATTTTTGGTAAACTCATTCAATGAATCCAAGATTTGCAAGCTGAGATAACATGCACTGCATTGATGCAGTCACACAATTTATCAGTAACCATGAGATAAAACAGGTTCAGGGATATTTCTTTATCCCATTGCTTTGCAAATCTATGTTCACTACAAACTGTATGATTGAATCGGTTCTGATATCGCTGTTTTACTAACATGACAGCTAAATTGGAAACCTTCATTTTGTTTGCAAATATTAAAGATTCTAACTACCAGCAAGAATAAGTCCTTACATTTAAAGAGCACTTGTCATTTCAGATCCATCAGGGCAGTGCTTTTTTAGTGGGCATCCACTCACCTGCTGCCGCCACGTCCCTCACCTTGTTGTGTCACTGCCGTATCACCAGCCATCCCATTAAAGTGAATGGGACTGTTCTTGGACCCCTTCTCTTCTCTATTTACACCTCCTCCCTTGGTCACTTGATAACAGCCCACGGCTTCCAATACCACTTATACGTCGATGACACCCAAATCTATCTGTCTACTCCTCACCTCACTCCTTCAGTCTCCTCTCGCATTACTAACTGACATATCAGCATGGATGTCACACCATTTCCTTAAACTAAACCTCTCTAAGCCCTTGTACACACGGTCTGAGATTCCGACAGAATGTGTCCGATCGGAGCGTTTTGTCGGATATTCCGACTGTGTGTGGTCTGCATCGGACTGTTTCCGTCGGAACATCCATCAGACCAAATTTTCCAACTTGCCGGAAATATTTTCCGACAAAATGCTCCGATCGGACATACTCCGATCATGTGTAGAGAATTCCAATCGGACAAAGTGCCACGCATGCTCAGATCAAATTCCTACACCAAAGCTATTGGCTACTAGCCTGAACGTAGTCCCGTCGTAACGAAATTACGTCATCACGTTCTGAAAGATCGGATTTTCCGACAACTTTGTCCGACCGTGTGTATGCAACAGTTTCGGACAAAATCCGACGGATTTGGTTGTCGGAATCTCCGACCATGTGTACAAGGGCTAAAACTGAGCTATTAATAATCCCCCCTGCACATGCCCCCCTCCATGACTTTTCCATCTAAATCAACAATGCAACCATCAGGCCCTCCCCTCACGCCAGGGTACTCGGTGTAATTCTAGACTCTGACTTGTCATTTCAGCCCCAAGTCCAATCGTTGTCAAAAGTTTGTAGATTTCACCTCCGTAACATCTCTAAAATTTGCCCCTTTTTAACAAATGAAACCACCAAGCACCTCATTCACTCCCTCGTTATCTCTCGCCTTGACTATTGCAACTCCCTTCTTATTGGCCTGCCTCTCCATAGGATATCTCCTCTTCAGTCTATCATGAATGCTGCTGCCAGACTTATCCACCTTACCAACCGCTCAGCATCTGCCAACCCTCTCCTCCAATCCCTACACTGGTTCCCAATCACCCAGCGAATTAAATTCAAAATACTAACCACAACATACAAAGCCATTCACAACTCTGCCCCGAGCTCCATCACCAATCTTGTCTCCAAATATCGCCCAAATCGTCCTCTCCGCTCTTCTCAAGACCTCCTACTCTCAAGCTCTCTCGTCTCCTCCTCCCATGCTCGTCTCCAGGATTTCTCCAGAGCCTCTTCAATCCTCTGGAACTCGCTACCTCCACTGGTCCGGCTATCCCCCTACTCTTGCTACCTTGAGGCGATCCCTGAAAACTCATCTCTTCAGGGAAGCCTATCACGTCTCCAACTAATCTCCTACCACTTCCATCAGCTCATTCCCGACAGCTATAACCTTTTGTACCACCTACCCCACCCTATTAGATTGTAAGCTCTTCTGAGCAGACCCTCTTAATCCTCTTGTATTTTATTGTATTGTAACTATATTGTCTCCTTTCTATATTGTAAAGCGCTGCGTAAATTGCTGGCACTATATAAATCCTAATAATAATAATAATGAGCCAACAGCAGGTCAGAGGGGGAGCTGCTGGGGGACAGAGATAAGTTGCTCTTTAAAAATTAGGATTTAAAAATCGAGTTGATTTAAATCAAACCTTTTTGCTAGGGATTTAAATCATGATTTAAATCAACTCGATTTAAATCAAATCCACCCGATTAGAACAGTTTTTTTACTTTTTAGAATGGGGTGCCTCAAGACTGTACATAATTATGGAGGGTGCCTTTGAGATTGTCCATAATTTCAAAGAGTGCCTTGACTGAAAAAAAGGTTGAGAAACACTGATCTAGTGAATGGATAGATTGCGTTCTCAGTGAGGTTAATGGTTTCTCTACAAATGTTATAGGGGAATGCAAATAATTGAACGCACCTGAAACTATCACCCGGAGACTGTTTCATTCATGAAATTAGAGAATTGTCTTTGGAAAAAAATTCCTTTCAGTCTAGTCTACAATTCTTTATAGTTTGGCGCAACTACACAGTGACAAACTTGTGCAAAAGACATATTGCAGAGCCATCTAGTGTTCACACAGCATGTTATAATGTCTCTGGTCTTTAGTGAGTTGGTAGGTTGCATTCTAAGGGATGTCACTAATTTCCGGTGAATGGGTAGACTGCTTTCTCATTGATGTCACTAGTCTCTAGCAAATAGATAGGCTGCATTTTGAGTGATGTCATTGGTCTTTGGTGAGTGGATAGACTACATACTCGGTGATGTCATTGGTCCTAGGTGAGTGGATGGGCTACATACTCAGTGATGTCATTGGTCTTTGGTGAGTGGATAGGCTACATACTCGGTGATGTCATTGGTCCTAGGTGAGTGGATGGGCTACATACTCAGTGATGTCATTGGTCTTTGGTGAGTGGATAGGCTACATACTCTGTGATGTCATTGGTCTTTGAGTGGATAGGCTACATACTCAGTGATCATTGGTCTTTGGGGAGTGGATAGACTACATACTCGGTGATGTCATTGGTCCTAGGTGAGTGGATGGGCTACATACTCAGTGATGTCATTGGTCTCTGGTGAGTGGATAGGCTACATACTCTGTGATGTCATTGGTCTTTGAGTGGATAGGCTACATACTCAGTGATCATTGGTCTTTAGGGAGTGGATAGACTACATACTCAGTGATGTCATTGGTCTTTGAGTGGATAGACTACATACTCAGTGATCATTGGTCTTTGGGGAGTGGATAGACTACATACTCGGTGATGTCATTGGTCTTTGAGTGGATAGGCTACATACTCAGTAATCATTGGTCTTTGGGGAGTGGATAGACTACATACTCAGTGAAGTCATTGGTCCTAGGTGAGTGGATGGGCTACATACGCGGTGATGTCATTGGTCTTTGGTGAGTGGATAGACTACATACTCGGTGAGATGACTGGTCTCTAGTGAATGAAAAGACTACTTTCCTAATGATGTCACTGGTCTCTGGTGAATAAATAGCTAACTGACAAAAAATATTCTCCAATGTTTGTAGGCGATTGATACATTCAATTTAAACAATCATAAAACCTAAGAACCTAACAACTATTTACAATCTTGATAACAAAGATTAATGTATAGTTATATACAAAAATAACACATTGCTGACATTTCTTCATGAAATTCATGAAAACTCGTCTCTGCCCAGGTCTACCCAAAACACCTATAGATGTGGAGTTATCCCACCAAATTCCACCTCCTGACTGCAATAACCTCCTGGTGACTTTGGACAGTTATATTCTGTGTATAGTATGCTTACGTTGCTGTTTTAGAAAGTTCAGGGCTGGATTCCTGCTCAGGCCTCAAGAGCTGTTAGCTGTTAGATAGAGATACGGGACTGCCAGGGGTGGCGGCACTTGGTCCTCTACAAATCATGCTGCTGTGATCAACATATTTTCATGAACAATAACAGGTTCTGGACATGCCAGCGCCATCCAGCTGGGTCATTGTGGAGTTTCCCTGGTGGAATAGTGTACAGTGTACTTTGATGTTCACCCACTTAAGGTCTTTATGATTGGAGGTGAACTGCTAGCACAGTATGGTGACCTTTTACCCTACTCTTCTATGGGGACATTCTACTGACACAGAATGGCCAAACTCCACTCTACCATAAAACAATAAGGCCTAAGGGGAAAGGGGGTCAAATATTATACATTTAGCCCTGAAAATGGTATGTCAGTGGATACAAACATTCTAGGAACAATGTTATATTGGTTAATGCCAATTTTTGTTTTCTTTTAACCACTTCCATACTGCAGTAAGTCATATGACGTCCTGGACTTTGAGTGGGGATTTCTGAATGATACCTGCAGCTACAGGCATTATTTAGATATATTTTTTTTTTGCCGGCGATCCCTTGCCGGTAAAACAATCATAGCGGCTGTTCAGCTGCTTGATTGTTTTTAAAGGCGGCGGGAGGGGACGTCACCCCCTCCCACTGACCTCTGGTGCTTCTACTGGCTCGTCCGTGTGATCAGCAAGCCAGAGAAGGAACCTACTGTCGGCGGAAGTTCACCATAGAGAATACCATGGACCAGATGGTCCCTGGCAGTCTCTACCACCTTTCGGAGGCTGGGCACGAGGCTTTGACTTCTCGTCCGGCCCCAGCAGTTGTAAATATTTCTGTGTATTTGGCTGGAAAGGCTGCAATTGTTTTGTTTGTTTATTTTATCTCAGTCTTTCCAGGCTAGAAGCCAGATCTGGGGACTTAGGCTGTATTCACACCTGAGCGTAGCGTTTTCAAGCAGAAAATCCTGCGAATTTACCGCAATTGTGCAGCGTTTTTTACCGCGATTCGCCGCGATTTTGTGCAGGGCGAATGGTCACCAATGTTAAAAGAAGAAAAACGCCCAAATCTGCTCAATTCGAGCGACAAAAAAGGGTCCGAAACTTGTTTGAGCTTCAGGCGTTCGGCTTCAGGTGACATGGAGTGGAGATGTGAACCATCTCCATTGAGAATAATAGATTTTTTCCCCTCTAGCGTTTTGTAGCTTCAGGCTTCAAGCTACAAAACGCTCAGGTGTGAACGGGGTCTTATAGACCCCAGATCTCGCTGTAAAGAGGATCTGCCATGCTCTATTCGTATTACAAGGGATGTTTTATAGGAATAAAAGTGATAAATAAAAAAGTAAAGGGAAAGTGTAGAAAAAATAAAAATAAATAAAATAAGCAAAATAAAAAATAAAATAAAATGTAAGCACCCCCCTTGTCCCCGCATACGTATGTCGCCCCCACATATGCAAACGCCGTTCAAACCACACGTGTGAGGTATCGCCATGAACATTAGAGCAAGAGCAACAGTTCTATCCCAGGAGCTCCTCTGTAACGGAAAAAAAAAAAAATTAAATTGTTGCCTATGGAGATTTTTAAGTACTGAAGTTTGGCCCAATTCCACAAGTGTGCACACTTTTAAAGTGTGACATGTTAGGTATCTATTTACTCTGAGTAGCATCATCTTTCACATTACACAAAATAAATTGGGTTTAACTTTAGTGTTTTTTTTGTTTTGTTTTTTTAATTCATGAAACTGTTTTTTTTTTTTTTTTTAAAGTGTTTGCAAAATTGCTGCCCAAAATACTGTGTGACATAAAAATTCCCTAGGTTCTCTGCTAAAAAAAAAACATATAGAATGTTTGGGGGTTCTGAGTAATTTTCTAGCAAAAATAAATAAATATGATTTTTACATGTAGGAGAGGAGTGCCAGAACTGGCTCGGTATGGAAGTGGTTAAGTAAAACCCCTTGGGTTTTATTTTGCCAACTGTGTCCCAATGGAGAGATTTCCCCTAATTTACTATCCTGTAGACTATATGATGTGAGGGGGATCTTTCAAAATTAAGGGTTACCACCTAAACAACTTCATAGACACCAGGACAAATAGAGAGTGCAAAGCTCCCTAGTGGGACAGCATTTAGACCCAACATAGGTTCTAACTAATCCCTACTCTATACAAAATAAAAATAAAATAAAAAATAAAAAAGCTTTAGATACACTTTAGTGAAGAACAAAAATATTTCCGTGAGGAAAGGACTTTGGTGTAGGCTTTGGACTTTAAGGAACATCTGAGTTGCGTTTTCAGGTGAGGTACTCATGGAGACATGGATCTGATAAAAAAAACATTTCATTTTAGGCCTCTTCCATGTGGCTACATATGACTCCAGCATCTTCTTGGTGGCCACAGTTGTGTTTTCCAATCTCCTTGTGCTTACAGTCAAGCAAAGTCTTCTCCTTGCCTGTGCACTCCACATCATCAAGAAGGATGGGAAGGTTCTTTCCTTCTCCAAACTCTGCTTGTTTGGCAGCCTTTACAACATGAGGGAATCCCAACTGCCGGCACACGACAGCTGCTGATTTGCTGTTCCACAAGTCATCACACACCGTACCCCACTGTCCATTGACGAAGATCTCGACCCTCCCGCGGTCAGGTTTATTACCATTAGCCAAGCGCACTGACCCGTTATGTATTTCCACAGATCTTGGCCTAGAGTCTGCCCCGGCATTTGCTTTTGTTTTCTTTCTTTGACCTCTCTTCTCGTTGCTCTTACCACCTTTCTTTGGTTTAGGTGGTTTAGTTGTGGTTGGTCTGACGGTGGTCGAAATTTTTTCACCTTGCATGAGCTTTAATAGTTGTTCCACCCAGTCAGGTGTTGCGTTAGGCGGGGGCTGTGCAGTGGCTTTGGCCCTTCCTGTTGTTCTCGATGTGGGTTTGACCTTTGGTTTCTTAGTTGGGGTGGTTTTTATGATTAATTCTGCAAATTAACAAAAGTGGAAAAAAAAATGACATATTAGATTGCGTATAGTTTTAAATTTCCATCTTTATTTTTTGCGCTTTATATCAGTATTTTGTGGTTTACAGGTTGTAAATAATGGCATGGTTAATGAACTATCACTACAAGTACTTGTGCCTCAGAAGTCAAAAAATACCTTTGTCTCTGCCCCATATTGCGGTCTTAAACTTAAAACAGTAGCAGAAGCCCTAAAATACTTACTTTGACCAGAGAAATGCTGATGTGGGATTTGAAGGCATTCAACCACAAGACCAAATGCCTTGGGGAACATTAGCCCCTGTACACACGGTCGGAGATTTCGACAACCAAATCTGTCGGATTTTGTCCGTCGGATCTTGTCCGAAACTGTTGCATACACACAGTCGGACTAAGTTCTCGAAAAATCCGATCATTCAGAACATGATGACGTAATTTTGTTACGATGGGACTACGTTCAGGCTAGTAGCCAATAGCTTTGATGTAGGAATTTGATCTGAACATGCGTGGCACTTGGTCCGATCAAAATTCTCTACACATGATCGGAGTATGTCCGATCGACCAAGTTGGTCGGGAAATATTTCCAACAAGTTGGAAAATTGGGTCCGACGGATATTCCGACGGAATCAGTCCGATGCATACCACATACAGTCGGATTATCCGACAACACGGTCCGATAGGACACATTCCGACGGATTCTCCGACCGTGTGTACAAGGGCTTAGTGTTAAAGATGACTGATGATCTGCCTAAACCAGAACTCCAGCTTTCCCTTCAGTCTCGCACAGTTGTACAGACTCCTCTCCTATACAGAAATAGCTAAAGCCTCCTATACACGACCGTATTTTCTGCAGACAAAACCTCAGACTTTTGTCCAAAGGGCGTTGCCCAATAACTTGTCTTGCACACAAATGGCAAGGAATTGTCGGCCAACAAACACGAATGTAGTGATCACTTCACAGTTCTTAGAGGAAGTCACGAGACTGTGACGAAACCGGTAGGAGGAGCTTGATCAGCTGAAGAGGGAGGAAGTGAGGTGTCTTTTGTACTACAGGCTAAGGATGGGGAGAACGCTGGAAACCGTAGCTGCAGATTCGGTCTCCAGGTGACATTATCACCCCCCTTGTTCTGTCCATAAACATATCAAGGCTTGTTTTTATTGTGCTAAATGTGAGCGTACATCTATGTGGGATTTTAAGTTTAATATACCTGTTTTAAAACGTTATCTCACCATTGCAAGTTTCTATTGTCTTTCACGTGTGTGATACATGAGGAGATTGCTGGTAGCCAGGAGGAAAGTGGCTTGTGATCAGGAGGAAAGGAGGATCTATGTAGCAGCATTTAAACCATAACTAACCCATACATGAAAGAGGAATCATAGGAGGATCTTCCCAAGCTGATAATATTATTTATCACAGGCTTTTTCAAAAAGCCCTTAAAGTGGTTGTAGACCCTTACAAACCACTTTGACCTACAGGTAAGCCTAGATTAAGGCTTACCTGTGGGTCCAAGAAATATCTCCTAAACCTACACGGTTTAGGAGATATTTAGTAAAAGACAGTGACAGCTGTCTACGCCGCATGCGCCGTAGACAGCGGCACGCAGGCACACTATCGCTGTTAGCAGCATGCCGCTGCTAACGGCGATACGCCGTTAGTGATGGCTCCTGTGCGCAGGCATGAGTGACGTCACTCACAGCGCCGGAGCAGCGACACCCGGACTACAGAGGACATCGGTGACATCGCTGGCTCCTGTGTCAGATAAGTGACACATAATGGGCTACTATGCGATGCATAGTAGCCCATTATGCTTTACCTTTGCAGGGAGACAAAGAGGAAGTAAACCCATCAGGGTTTACTTCCTCTTTAAGGTGAGGGTACACCTGGTGGGGGGGTGTGTGCAAACCCCATGAAGAAATCACCATCAAGGTTTATCATGTTTGAACTGTTGAAATATTAAGGACTTTTTGTGCAATACACAGAGCACGTGCACTTTCCTTTATATATCGTTTTTGGACATTGCATGCAGATTTTACCATCTTGTTCTACGTTTATGCTTGCATAATGGACTTTTTACATTACTGAGGATTTGTGTCCAGCAAACGCAGCTCGCGCACGTGACGTACATCCGGTTTTGACATCACTTCCGGTTTCGTGGAACGCCGATAACGGCATTTGCTACAGTTTTTATACCATTTCCAATGCCTGCTTTTGACTTACGTTTGTGAACATGCCCTCGTATGTGCAATAAATCCCTTTTCATAGTATACTTCATTATTGGTTCCTTTTCTTTTCTCTCATGATTGAGAATTAATTTGGAAGGATCGTTTGTTTCCCTAATTTTCATCAGCCAATCCTGCCATCCAGTCATTTCCGCTGGATACTGTTACAAGTCTATTTTGACTCCCAGACTGCAAAGCTGGGTGTCATCGTGATCCGGTGAGTGGGGACACGTGGGGGGTTTGTCCCGCCTGAACTTGTCTGCGATTTTCTGTCTTGCATCTTTGCCTATTAGCCCTTGTACACGCGGTCCGACATTCCGACGGAAAATTGATCGGACCGTGCTGTCGGATAATCCGACCGTGTGTGGGCTTCATCGGACTTTTTCCGTCGGAATGTCCGACCAACAAAGTTTGAGAGCTGGATATAAAAATTTTCCGACAACATGATCCGATCAGTCTTTGTACGATTGTGTGTAGAGAATTCCGTTAGGACAAAGTGCCACGCATTCTCAGATCAAATTCCTAGACCAAAGCTATTGGCTACTAGTCTGAACGTAGTCCCGTCGTAACTAAATAACGTCATCACGTTATGAACAATCGGATTTTCCCACAACTTTGTCCGACCGTGCGTATGTAACACCAGTTTCGGACAAAATCTGTCGGATTTTGTTGTCGGAATGTCCGACCTGTGTGTACAAGGGCTTAGATGTGGAATATCCTCTGCAACTTTACACTTTGGATGTGAAGCACCTATTCAGTCGTTTATCACTTCCACGGTTCACATGGGCTTTTCTTACATATTATATATAATTGTTTATTTGTTTTCACTTATATAGACACGTTTGTTAAGTGCTGTATTATTTCTATATTTCTGTATTATTGGGCACAGAAGCCTCTCCACGATCGGGACCGATGTCCCTCTCGCAGCCGCTGGCGATCAGCTTTTTTTTTTCTCCTCATGCTACTAGCATGAGGAGAAAAAATTGCAGATTACTGTCTCTGTTTACGTCACATGATCAGATGTCATTGGCTGACAGCTGATCACGTGGTAAGGGGTCGGGATCGACCCCTTACTCAGATCTGTGATCAGCCGCGTCTCATAGACACCCTCCCGCCAAATATGTCAGCGCTGTATCCGTCTTTCGGCTATAGCGTGGATGGCAAGTGGTTAAATGTTCATCTTTTTAATTACTTTTAGCACCACACATTTGGTATATCGGCTTGTATTGTCACATTTGGGAAGTGTGGGCAGTGTTGGCAGCCGTTTATTTTTATTTATTTTCACTTTTATTTATTTTTTCATTCACTTTAATTTTATTTTTAGTTTCAGGTTAGGAGTTTGGCAGCTCACAAGGTTACACCCACTTGTTTTACCTTTAAAATGAAGCCTTCCAGTGAGGCTTCCACCTATACCCGGTCTTCCTTACAGGTTTGCGGGTTACAGCCGGTTGAATGACAGAGCCACGAAGAAGTCACCGCTGCTCATGTGCATTGGAGTCACGACCGCGGCACAGCACTCTCAATAGATGGCATGCCGTCCATTGAGATAGCAGTGCGCATGCGCTGGTGACGTCCCCGGCTGCTACTAAAGTAAGTATCTCCTGAACAGTGCAAACGGTATAAATAAAAAAGCAGACTTTGGCATTAACCACTTGACCACTGGGCACTTAAACACCCTTAATTAACCAGACCAATTTTCAGCTTTCGGTGCTCTCACATTTTGAATGACAATTACTCGGTCATGCAACACTGTATCCATATGAAATTTTTGTCCTTTTTTTTCACACAAATAGAGGTATTTAATCACCGCTGGGTTTTTTATTTTTTGTGCTATAAAAGAAAAAAGACTGAAAATTCTGTGAAAAATAAATTTTTATTCGTTTCCGTTATAAAATTTAGCAGATTAGTAATTTTTCTTCATAAATTTTGGCCTAAATTTATACCACTACATATCTTTAATAAAAAAAATAAGTACAAATTGGTGGATATTATTTGGTCTTTGTGAAAGTTATAGAGTCCACAAGCTATGGTGCCAATATCTGAAAATTGATCACACCTGAAGTATTGATGGCCTATCTCATTTCTTGAGACCCTAACATGCCATAAAAGTACAAATACCCCTAAAATGACCCCTTTTTGGAAAGAAGACATTCCAAGGTATTTGGTAAGAGGCATGATGAGTTTTTTGAAGTTGTAATTTTTTCCTACAATTCTTTGCAAAATCAAGATTTATTTTTTTTTTCACAAAATTGTCATATTATCAGGTTATTTCTCACACACAGCATATGCATACCACAAATTACACCCCAAAACACATTACCTGTACGTTGCCCTTTAACCACCTCAACAGTTTGAATGACAATTACTCAGTCACGCAACACTGTACCCATATTAAACTTGCGTTCTTTTTTCCACACAAATAGAGCTTTCTTTTAGTGGTATTTAATCACTAGTGGGGTTTTTATTTTTTGTGCTATAAATAAAAAAAACTTAAATTTTGTGAAAAAAAATGCCTTTTTCTTTGTTTCTGTCATAAAATTTTGCGAATTAGTAAATTTTCTTCATACATTTTGGCCAAAATTTATACTGCTACATATCTTTGGTAAAAATAACCCACATTAGTGTATATTATTTGGTCTTTGTGAAAGTTATAGAGTCTACAAACTACGGTGCCAATCACTGAAAATTGATCACATCTGATCAGGCCTTCAGTACATCAGGTGTATCTCATTTCTTGAGACACTAAGGGTCCTTTCACACGGGGCGGATCAGTTCTGATCCGCCCCGTGGATATCCGTTTGCTCAGCGGGGATCACTCCGCCGATCCCCGCTGAGCAGGGAGATGACAGGTCCGTCTCTGCATATTGCGCAGGGACGGACCTGTAACAACGCCGCTCTCCCCTATGGGAGATCGGATGACGACGGACCGCAGTGCCCGTCGTCACCCGATCCGATCCGCAGACGGATGGAAAAATAGCTTTTTCCTCCGTTACACTTTTTCGGATCGGAGCGGGTCGGATGTCAGCGGACATGTCACCGCTGACATCCGACGCTCCATAGAGCTCTATGGAGCACCCATTCAGGTCCGCCTGAAAAACTGACAGGCGGGCCTGAACGGGGCCTAACAAGTCAGGAAAGTACAAATACCCCCCAAATGACCCCTTTTTACAAAGTAGACATTCCAAGGTATTAAGTAGCATGGTGAGTTTTTTTAAGTTGTCATTTATTCCCACAATTCTTTGCAAAATGAAGATTTTTTTTATTATTATTATTATTATTATTATTTATTATTTTATTATTATTATTATTATTTTTTTTTATTATTATTATTATTTTTTCTTTTTTAACAAAATTGTCATATTATCAGGTTATTTCTCACACACAGCATATGCATACAACAAATTACACCCAAAAATACATGTGTGAGACTTTTACACAGCCTGGCCACATACAGAGGCCCAACATTGAAGTAGCACATTCAGGTGTTCTACGAGCAAAAATGACACATCTCATTTCACAACCACCTATTAGCCCTTGTACACACGGTCGGACATTCTGACGGAAAATGTCCGAACGGACCGTGTTGTCGGATAATCCGAATGTGTGTGGGCTTCAGCGGACTGTTTCCGTCGGAATATCCGACGGACAAAGTTTTAGAGCTGGGCTATAAAACCTTCCGACAACATGATCCGATCGGACTTTGTCCGATCATGTGTAGAGAATTCCGATTGGACAAAGTGCCACGCATGCTCAGATCAAATTCCTAGACCAAAGCTATTGGCTACTAGCCTGAATGTAGTCCCGGCGTAGCGAAATAACGTCATCACGTTACGTACGATCGGATTGTCCGACAACTTTGTCCGACCGTGTGTATGCAACACAAGTTTCGGACAAAATCCATCGGACAAAATCCGATGGATTTTGATTTTGTCGGAATGCCCGACCGTGTGTACAAGGGCTAACACTTTTGAAGCCCCTGGAGTACCAGGACTAGGGATGAGCCGAACACCCCCCGGTTCGGTTCGCACCAGAACTTGCGAACGACCCCCGCATTCGGTACGAACGTTAGAACCCCATTGAAGTCTATGGGACTCGAACGTTCGAATTGGAAAGTGCTAATTTTAACGGCTAATATGCAAGATAGTGTCCTAAAAAGGGTTTGGGGACCTGCCTCCTGCCTCAGGGGACATGGGTCACTGCAAAAAAAAGTTTTAAAAACTGCCGTTTTGGCGGGAGCACTGATTTTAATGACGATTAAAGTGAAAAAAAAAAAGTGAAATATTCCTTTAAATATGGTGCCTGGGGGGTGTCTTTAGTATGCCTGTGAAGTGCCACGTGTTTCCCGTGTTTAGAACAGTCCCTGCACAAAATGACATTAAACGGAAATAACACCATTTAAAACTGCTTGCGGTTTTAATGTTTTATCTGGTTCCTGCAATATGGTTGAAAATCATTCAGAAAAATGGCATGGGTAGCCCTCCCTGCCCATTACCAGCCTATTTGGGTCTTGTACGCATATTAAGGGGAACCCCGTACCCATATTAAAAAAAGGAAATGCGTGTGGCCCCCAGGCCCTATATACTCAGAACAGCAGTATACAGGCGGTGCAAACAAGACAGGGACTGTGTAGGTTTGTTGTGTTAAGTTGAATCTGTTTGTCATTTTCAACCGGTACATTTTTAAAGTGTAGCTCCAGTCAAAAAAACTATCTTTAAGCTTTTTGGAAAACATAGGGAAGGGTTATCAGCCCTGTATAATTTGTTTTGTCGTCCATCTTTTTTCATCTCACTTGCTGCTGTCTCCTTCCGTTTGCAAGTAGGAGATGTTTGTAAGTTGGATGTTTGAAAGTAGGGGCCTGCCCTATATTATAGCGGTATGTACTGGGTACAGAGCACGCAGACAGCACGCACTAACACTACTGACTGCAAGCTCTATTATTAACCACTTGTTAGCCCAATGTTTGCATAAAGTGAAAGATGAAGTTATGCTGAGTAAATAGATATCAAACATGTCACTCTTCAAAATTGCACATGCTCGTGGAATGGCGCCAAACGTCGCTACTTAAAAAATCCCCATAGGCGACGCTTTAATTTTTTTTTTACTGGTTACATGTTTTGAGTTGCAGAGGAGGTCTAGGACTAGAATTATTGCTCTCGCTCTAACATTCTCGGCGATACCTCACATGTGTGGCACATGCGAGCACATGGGGACATGGGCGCTTTAATTTTTATTTTATTTTTTTATTGTTCATTTTACTTTATTTATTTTAGTTTGACATTTTTTTCCCCAAAAATATATTTTTGATCACTTTTATTCCTATTACAAGAAATGTAAACATCCCTTGTAATAGGAATATGGGGTGACAGGTCCTCTTTACAGTGAAATCTGGGGGGTCAATATGACCCCACATCTCACCTCTAGGCTGGGAAGCCTGAAATAAAAAATAAAAAATAAAGATTCTGGCTTTGATCGTACTGGCGAGTTGGTAGAAGCACCGGAGGGCGGTGAGGGGTGGGGGGCGTCTATGGCTGGGTATTTCAGGGTATCACCGAGTATGGCTGGGTATGGCAATTTATGGCAGGGTATTACAGAGTATTGGCGGGGTATTGGCGGGGTACTTCAGAGTAATAGCAGGGTACTGCAGAGTATTGGGGGGTACTACAGAGTAATGGCAGGGTACTGCAGAGTATTGGGGGTACTGCAGAGTAATGGCGGGTACTGCAGAGTAATGGCGGGTACTGCAGAGTATTGGGGGGTACTGCAGAGTAATGGGGGTTACTGCAGAGTAATGGCAGGGTACTGCACTGCAGAGTAATGGCAGGGTACTGCACTGCAGAGTAATGGCGGGGTACTGCAGAGTAATGGCAGGGTACTGCAGAGTATGCACTGGTATTGCAGAGTATTGGCAGGGAATTGAGGGGTTAAATTCGGTGAGCAGCGATGTGGGCACTGCAGATGCAGCCCACATCGCTGCTGACACCGATCTCTTTCCCCTCCGCTGTACCGATCGGTACAGAGAGGGGAGGGAGGAACAGGCGTCATAACATGATGCCGGTTTGTTTCCAAGTGATCACTCCGTCATTTGACGGAGCAATCACGTGGTAAACGGCCGCTATGAGCGGCCGTTTACCGTGATCCGTGATGCGACCCGGCAGTCACGGATGCTCTCGAGTGCGCACACCTCGGGGCACGCGAGAGCAGAATTCTGGGAGGCCGTTAATTAACGGCCTCTCAGAGTTAAACAACCGCCCTGAAGCCGTTAATCGGCAATGGGCAGTTAAGTGGTTAAAGCTAGATCACTAGCTATATAGGTGAGGTGAATATAGTGGTGTATACTGCGGTCAGGGCACAGACAACAACCACTACACAGCAGAAAGATAGGAAATCAGCCAAAAACGATTGGTGTGTACTGTGTTGAAGGTACACAGAACACCCACTGCTTCAGATGCTAAGTAACACACTACACGAGGCCGCCTCAAAGGCGGCCTTTTATAGTGTGGGGCGTGCACTACACAGCCTGAGCTATGATTGGCCACAGGCAGGATGCCTGTGGCCAATCATGGCTCTCCCCGCTGCCGGCGCTGCGATTGGCCAAGCATGCGGGGTCACAGTGCATGCTTGGCCAATCATGGGGCAGCAATGCACTGCGCCACCGCAGTGCATTGTGGTCCGCACGCGCGTCACTCGAATTTTGACGCGAACGGCCCAAACGTTCGGAATTCGCCGAACAGCCAATGTTCGAGTCGAACGTACGTTCGACTCGAACACGAAGCTCATCCCTAACCAGGACAATGGAATTGCCTACAAAATAACCCCATTTTGGAACGCTAACACCCCAACGTATAATCTGTGAGGCATAATAAGTCTTTTGAACTGTTTATTTTTTTCCAGAAGTTTTTGGAAAATGTGGAAAAAAATGAAAATGCATTTTTTTTTTTTTTTTTACACAAAGTTGTCAATTTATAAGATATTTCTAACACATAGCATGTATATAGCAAAAATTACACCCCAAAACACATTCTGCTACTCCTTCCGAGTATGGCGATACCACATGTGTAGGACTTTTACACAGCCTGGCCACATAGAGAGGCCAAATATTGAAGTAGTACGTTCAGGCGTTCTAGGAGCATAAATTACACATCTCATTTCATTCCTACCCATCACACTTTTGAAGGTCCTGGAGCACCAGGACAGTGAAATTGCCAACAAAATGACCCCATTTTGAAAAGTAAACACCCCAATGTATATTCTATGGAGGCATGGGCTGCAGATAGGTACTCTGGTACTCTGATGGGCTGGTGAGAGGTACTCGGGTACTCTGATGGCCTGGTGACAGGAACTCTGATGGCCTGGTGACTGGTATTTGGGTACTCTGAAGGGCGGTGATAGGTACTCAGGTACTCATATGGACCGTGACAGGTACTCGGGTACTCGGATGGGCTGTGACAGGTACTCGGATGGACTGTGAGTGACAGGTACCATGATGGGTGGTGACAGGTCCTCTTTATTAGGGGGGGCAATCAGTGTGATTGGTGTACACTGTAAGCGGTAACGAGATGTTACCGCAATCTGTTACCGCGGTTTGTTTACATTTAGTGATCGGCTGTGAAACAATCACAGCCGATCACATGGTTAAACAGCCAGCCAATGGCTGTTTACTAGCGTCGGTGACGAGTAGTGTTTCCAGGAACACGCCACCACCGACGTGCAGGCGCAGCACGCTCGCGCCATGCACAGTGGGGGTGTAACCATCTGTGATTGGCCGTGACTTCATCATTACGGTAAACAGCCATACCCAATGGATGTTCACCCCCCTCTGTGGCGAGCAGTGTCTCTGTGACACGCTGCCACCGAAAGAACAGGGATACGCACGATCGCGTGCATTCCCTGTTTAAATGGGAGGACGTCATATGACGCCCTCCCGCCACAAGAGCTGCGCCGCCTGGCCGTCATTTGATGGCCGGCGGTCGGCAAGTAGTTAAGAGCAGGCTTGCGAGCGCCCGCCCACCGGGAGGTCCCACGAACCCGATGTCTGCGGGGATACCCACGATCGTCTCAAGTTGAGGAAGAATGGGGAGATGCTAATGTAAACAAGCATCTCCCCGTTCTGCCTAGTGACACTGACACTGATCAGCTCTCCCTGTAATCGGGAGCGGTGATCAGTGTTGTGTCACACACAGCCCCTCCCCCCACAGTTAGAATCACTCCCTAGGACACACTTAACCAATACACTGCCACCTAGTGGTTAACTCCTTCACTGCCAGTGACATTTTTACAGTAATCAATGCAATTTTTTAGCATTGATCGCTGTATTAATGACAATGGTCCCAAAAATGTGTCAAAAGTGTCCGACGTGTCCGCCATAATGTTACAGTCATGATTAAAATCGCTGATCACTGCTATTACTAGTAAAAAAAAAAAAAATTATCAATAAAAATGCCATAGAACTATCCCCTATTTTGTAGACGCTATAACTTTTGCGCAAACCAATCAATAAACGCTTATTGCAATTTTTTTTTTTTACTAAAAATATGTAGAAGAATACGTATCGGCCTAAACTGAGGAAAAAAAAAATTTAAAATTTTTTTGGGGAATATTTATTATAGCAAAAAAATAATGCGTATTTTTTTCAAAATTGTCGCTTTATTTTTTTGTTTAAAGCACAAAAAATAAAAAAACGCAGAGGTGATCAAATACCACCAAAAGAAAGCTCTATTTGTGGGGGAAAAAAAAGGACGTTAAATTTTGTTTGGGTCACACGACCGCGCAATTGTCAGTTAAAGCGACGCAGTGCCGAATCGCAAAAAAGCGCTCTGGTCAGGAAAGGGGGTAAATTTTTCCAGGGGCCAAAGTGGTTAAAACACATTCATCATTTTTAATGATTAGCGATACACTTTAGCCGTGTGCTGTATCCAGGATCTAACGTCGGGTTTGCAATACGGCTGGCGAAAAAAAAAAATAGGTTTTAAATCTTGAATCGAGTTGAGAGGTCAAATCGATAAAAAAAATTTCAGTAAACTGATTTTTTCTTTTTTTTATTTTTTTTAGATTTTTAATTTTTTAATTTATTTTTTGACACCATGACGGTCCTGAGGAGCTGCGGGGGCGGGAGTTTTTAGGCCAGGCTGCGGCATCGACCTAGTCCACGAGGCCGGACGCCGTGGACTAGACCCGAAACCGTGGACTCGCCTAAAAACTCCCGCCTGCAGTTCCTCAGGACCTCTCCATCACAAAAGAAAAAAAACTCAGTTCGAATCGTGAATCAAGTTTTTTTTTTTTTTAAATCGCAGATTTTTTTTTTTTTTTTTTGCAAGAACCTGCGTTTTCTGTGCAGAAAATATGCATATGCCCGTGGAAAAGGACCCTCGTTTTGTAAATAGGTATTTCTGAATCCTAAAAGATCTGTAATGTCGCAGAATTCCCTTAAGTTCCTCTCTCTCTCTCTCACTGCAGGGTCGTTGTACATGTAGATTACTTGCATAAAGACAATTGAATGAACAAGAAATCTTTGTTGCCTAGACAACAAACACATCCCGAGAACTATTTTCTGCGCGGCACTGACCTAAATACGCCTATGGTCACAGGATCAGCAGGCCGCCCCCCCCCCCCCCCCCCCCCCCCTGCAAACGTCCACTGTTCTGCCGAATACCAATTGCTTCATATAACTAACATTGAATAAAAAGGAAACTAAAAGGATAACTTTGATGATTGAATAAATTTCTAAGGGCTCCTGCACACACGTCCTCTGAACGCCTTTCACTCCAGGCAGGAAAAAGCAGCTTAAAATGAAGCTGATGTAGTTGGATCTAAATTTAAAGTCTAATTTTAGAGATATATAATATATATATATATATATATATATATATATATATATATATATATATATATATATATATATATATAATTTTTTATTTTTATTTTTAAATCAGCACAAGGGACACTTCTCATTGAAAGCAAGTACCAGCGCTTGTGCTGATTTAACCACTTTCAGCCCCGGACCGTTTTGCTGGCTTAAGACCGGATCACTTTTTGCGATTCGGCACTGCGTCGCTTTAACTGACAATTGCGCGGTCGTGCGACGTGGCTCCCAAACAAAATTGACATCCTTTTTTTCCCCTCACGAATAGCGATTTCTTTTGGTGGCATTTGATCACCCCTGCGGTTTTTATTTTTTGCGCTATAAACAAAAATAAAGCGTCAATTTTGGAAAAAAAAAAAAAGCATAATTTGTTACTTTTTGTTATAATAAATACCCCCAAAAAATATATAAAAAAACATTTTTTCCTCAGTTTAGGCCGATATGTATTCTTCTACATATTTTTGGTAAAAAAGAAAAAGAAAAATCGCAATAAGCGTTTATTGATTGGTTTGCGCAAAAGTTATATTGTTTACAAAATAGGGATAGTTTTATGGCATTTTTATTAATCTTTTTTTTTTTACTAGTAATGGCAGCGATCAGCGATTTTTATTGTGACTGCGACATTATGGCGGACACATCGGACATTTTTGACACATTTTTGGGACCATTGTCATTTATACAAATGCAGTGATTCCTGTGTAAATGACACTGGCAGTGAAGGGGTTAACCAGGGGGTGGCAGTGTAGGGGTTAAGTGTTCCTAGGGGCGTCTTATTAACTGTGGGGGGCTGGGCTTTGTCTTAGTGAACGCTTATCTCTGCTCCAATCACATGGAGCAGAGATCAGCATCACTTGTTGCTAGGCAGAACGGGGAGATGCTGTTTACAACGGCATCTCCCCGTTCAGTCGCCCCGTGAGACGATCGCTGGTATCCCCCTGGCAATCGAGTCCGCGGGACCCACGACTGGACTCACAGGGGGTCCCGACCGGCGGCGTGCACGCGATGGCAGGGCGGCATTTAAAAATGGATGTACCTGTACGCCATTCTGCCGACGTACATCGGCGTGCGCCGTTCGGGAACTGGTTAAAAAAAAAAAAAAATGGTGGCTGCAGTCTAATGCCCTGTACACACGGTCGGACATTCCAACCACAAAATCCATCTGATTTTTTCCGACGGATTTTGCCCGAAACTGGTGTTGCATACACACGGTCCGACACAGTTGTGGGAAAATCCGATCGTTCGGAATGTGTCGGCGTTCGTTCGTTACGACGAGACTACGTAGAGGCTAGTAGCCAATAGCTTTGGTCCCGTAATTTGATCTGAGCATGCGTGGCACTTTGTCCATCGGAATTCTCTACAAACGATCGGAAAAAGTCCGATCGGATTTTTTTTTTGTCGGAAAATTTTAGATCCTGCTCTCAAATTTTTTCCGTCGGAATTTCAGACGGAAAAAGTCCGAAAGAGCCCACACACGATCTGATTTTCCGACAATATAATCCGATCTGATCTTTTCCGTCTGAATTTCTGACCGTGTGTACAGGGCACTATGGTGGTCAAATATTAGAGGCATTTCGTTCATTTTGAACTTTCATTTGTTTTCATTTAATTAATGGGTGTTAATTGAAAATAGTTTTAGTTCCACTGCCATTCCTTCCTTCATCGCTTGTCATGCAGGTTTAACACCCAGATGGACTCCATCTATGGGGGCTTGTTCCAGTATCCAGTTGGGTTCAAATCAATGTGTTTTCTACTTCCATCGCATTTTTGGGCATGAGATTGGGCTAATTTTTCCAATTGGAAATTTTTGGGTCTTCCCCCCCCCCCCCCCAGTTTTATAGTTTTCTGGCGCCCTTTGGAAATATTTTAGTGGCCCCCATATGCGATGAAAGACGCTTTTCCTGCAGACTAAAGGGATGATCATGAGTGTTGAAGGAATGCCCCTTCTAACCTTATACTGATTTAAGTGCCATCAGTCCCTGAAGAAGGTTTTACATATTAGACGAGGTTGAAAAAAGACACAAGTCCATCCTATGTGTGTGATTATATGTCAGTATTACATTGGGAGAATTATAGTTTTATCTCTGGAGTTGATCCCCTTTTTAATGCCGATATTCTGTTTGCTTTGTTAGCAGCAGCTTGGCATTGCACGCCATTGCTTAGCCTATCATCTACTAGGACCCCCAGGTTATATTTCATACATATATCGAAATGCGTTGGATATTCCCACCACCTATCATCATTCGTTTATTCCATGGTTGGTATTTTGTGTGTAGCGGGTTGATGCCATTTTTGTTATATTCTGTAATGTGATATATGTATATATGTGTTTTGTCCTTTTTGGATCCCTCCTTGGGAAATGTTTTTAGCATGTTTAAAATTGTATTAATACTTTTTTTTTTTTTTTAAATACAATCTTCATTTTTTACAAATTGCCTTTAAATGCCTTTAAATTCCCACTCATAAGGTATTCAACATTTCCATACTTTTAGACCCCTTTCACACTGAGGCAGTTTTCAGGTGTTTTAGCGCTAGAAATAGTGCCTGAAAACTGCAATGGGTGCTTTCCCACTGGGGCGGTGCGTTTGCGGGACGTTTGCTAAAGTCCTGCAAGCAGCATCTTTGGGGGCGGTTTGGGAGCTCTGTATACATATGTATACGGTCATAAAGCAGCACAAAAAGCCCTGCTTTAACAGCGGGAAAAAGCACCGCTAAAACGAGCTGCAATTTACCGCTAACGGCCGGCGCTTTCAACATGAAAGCAACCTTAGTCTTTACACCCCTTTCACACCAGGGCGTTTTGCAGGCGCTATAGCGTTAGAAATAGCGCCTGCAATCCGCCCTAAAGAAGCTGCACCATTGTGTGTAGTGTGAAAGCCCCGAGGGCTTTCACAATACAGCGGTGCACTGGCAGGACGTCAGAAAAAAGTCCTGCCAGCAGCTTCTTTGGAGCGGTGTGTTTACCGCTCCTCCACCGCTGCTCCCCATTGAAATCAATGGGGCAGCGTTGTAATGCCGCCCACAAAACGCAGCTATTGCCGCGTATTGCTGGCGGTTTTAACCCTTTCGCGGTCGAAATGCGCCACAAATCCGCCGCAAATCTGACAGTAAAACGTCGCTAAAAATAACAGCGTTTTACCGCCGACGCAAAGGGCGGTGTGGTGTGAAAGGGGTCTTAGAGACCAAAAAAAATAAATCAAAAAGGAAAAAGGTCTGAAATGTTTGACGAATGAACAAAAAATCTACAGGTTAACGTATTTCTCAACCAGCAAAAATCATTACGTGTAAAATACGTATGTGAGTTAGAACTAAGCATCATTTTCCATAACCCCCCAAAAAAAAAAAAAAAAAAAAACGAATGTGAAATCGACACGTAGTATAGCATTCAAACAATTCATTGGTCGCAACTTGGTACCTACATGGTGGTTTAGTTGTTCGGTCTGACGAACAATTTATCGTTTTTAATGTGCTTGATTAAAGGATTTTTCTACTAATGTATGGCCAATATTAGGCTCCTTGCACAGGAATGCCGAGTTTTGAGGCATCCAGACTTTGGTTATCCTGATCTAAAGGCAGTCTACTGTTTTTAACCTCTTGCACGCGCACATTCACGCCGGCGGAATGGCACAGGCAGGCAAAGCAATATATATATTGATCCTGCCCCCTAGCAAGCTCCGTAACCCTGCCTGCCAGACCCACGGACTCGAACGGGGGGCGGGGGGGGGTGTGCCTTTGTAAACAAGGCATTTCCCTGTTCTGCCTTGTGACACAACACTGATTGTCTGCTCCCTCTCTAAGCCACGCCCCCTAACAGTTAGAATCAATTCGCTAGGACACACTTAACACCTCTTCTGCCCCCTGGTGTTTAACCCCTTCACTGCCAGTGTCATTTACACAGTAATCAATGCATTTTTTAGCATCGATCGTTGTATAAATTGCAATGGTCCCAAAATAGTATCAAAAATGTCGGATGTGTCTGCCATAATGTCGCACTTACGATAAAAATCGCAGATCGCCACCATAACTAGTAAAAAAAAAAAACAATAATAAATAAAAAATGTTTTGATTATATATATATATATATAATCAAAACATTTTATATATATATATATATATATATATATAAAAAATATATAAAATGCCATAAAACTACCCCCTTGTTTTGTAGACGCTATAACTTTTGCGCAAACCAATCAATATACGCTTATTGCATTTTTTTTTACCAAAAATATGTAGAAGAATATGTATAAATATGTAGAAGAATATGTATAAACTGAGCAAAAAAAAAAAAAAAAAAAATGTATTTTGCAAAAAGTAAAAAATATAGCTTTTTTCTCAAAATTGGCGCTCTTTTTTTATTTATAGCGCAAAAAATAAAAACCGCAGGAGGTGATCAAATACCACCAAAAGAAAGCTCTATTTGTGGGGGGAAAAAAAGGACATCGATTTTTGGTTTGGGTACAGCGTCGCACGACCGCGCAATTGTCAGTTAAAGCGATGCAGTGCCGAATCACAAAAAATAGCCTGGTCAGGAAGAGGTCAAATCCTTCCGGGGTTGAAGTGGGTTAATGGGCCTGTACATACAGGCATGTAAACTTGTAAAAAAATTTTTTTTACAAAAGTAGATTTACTTTTATAGTGGCGCATGCGCTGTAAACGCCTGGCTGAAGGTCCGGCGGACGCTGCCGGGAAGAAGACTCCCGTGCACATGCTCATTATGCCTTTGCCTTACAGGGTTTTTTTTTTTTCTTCATTAATTTTTTTTTTTTTTTTTTTTTACATGTGCGGGTATACAACCGATTTATTTGAACAAGTTGAATTTAGAAGCTGATTGGCTACCATGCACATTTTGCATCAGATTCTGCACTCTCCAGTTTTAGTAAATCGACCCCATTGTCATTTTTTTTTCACACAATAGGCCCTCATAAGAATATCCTAACTTACTTTCTTTTGGCACAAATGGCACAATGGCACTTTTCGTCTTGACCGGTAATGGATGATAACGGCATTTACCAGGCGGGGCCCTCCTGTGGAGACAAACATAGTCATTAAAGTCTGAAATAATAAAAAAGGAAGCCGTTTGTAAAGAGCGGTGTTCTGAGTGACTGGATACGAGAGCCATTTAAGTAATGCCTGTTCATAATTACAGAACATGAACAAATGATATGCAATTTCCATGCCCCATCTAAGAACTGGGCTCCCTGAGTGCAATAGCAAAAAAGAGATTTGTGAAGTTGAGTGTGACCCAACACATCTGCTGGAGATTTCAGAGCCAGAATCCGATCTGCACATCATCAGAATGAACATTAGAACATGCACAGTGTGACAGGCTGGCTTCATTTGGACGTTGCAGCTTACAAATAATGTGCTGCAACTGTTACATAGTTAGTAAGGTTGAATAAAGACACCAGTCCATCCAGTTCAACCTGAGTGAGTGTCTACAATCGTCTCTATCCCTGTGCATTGCACACTCACATCAGTCCCTACCCTCAAGAATCCAAGGTCCCCATTCATATACTAGGGCCAATTTTAGACAGAAGCCAATTAACCTACCTGCATGTCTTTGGAGTGTGGGAGGAAACCGGAGTACCCGGAGAAAACCCACACAGGCACAGGGAGAACATGCAAACTCCAGGCAGGTAGTGTCGTGGTAGGGATTTGAACCAGTGACCCTTTTTTACTGCTAGGCGAGAGTGCTAACCACTACACTGCTGTTAAAACTATCCTAAAGCCATTTTTTTTTTATGTTTTGGATAGGGCCAGGGATGATGAGGTTTTCATTGCTAAAAAGAAAGACAGCCGACAGCACTGTTAAAATCCGATGCAAGTGTCCATTTATAGTTCCCGGCAGGCATCAATCTCACCAAGACCTCCTTTGCCACGTTTCACCCAAAATCGGGTGGAATTGTAAAGTCTCTACGATTTAGACCCATCTTGGGTGAAATGCATCAAAGATCAATATATGCATTGGATTTTTAGAGAGTGGCGCCGGCTCTCTTCATTTTACAATTATTGGTAGTTTGGGAATTGGGATGAGCCCCTGCTGTTTTTAATTTATTTTTGGCATGGGCCAGCTGAGCGGGGTGACCAGACGTGGTGATAAGCTAACCCATGGGAAGCTGTCATATCATAGCAGGCAACCGATTTTCCACCCTGCAGCCTAAGGTGCCCACGTGTCCCGGATTGTCCCTTAATGCATATTTGTGTCCCTGGTCCCGGGCACCTTCATTCCGGGACAGTACAGTGTCCTGGAATGAAAAAAAAAAAAAAAAACATACTGCCAGTCCGCCACCCTGATAAACATTGCCGAAGCAGCTGAACGAACTGATTGCTAGGGCCGCCGTGCCTCACGTCTACCAACCAGTGACGTCGGCTGAGCGAGGCTTATCCAGAGCTGCCCTGCACTGAGCAGTGCGCCTCCGAGTCCACCCACCTCCTCTCCGCCTCCAGCCGCAGCAGCAGAGGGAGAGAGCAGCTGAGCGTCTTCTGTATCTCCCCCTCCTGACTCTAGTCCATTCTGCTGGTAAGAGTGCTGTGAACAAGGCTCATGGCCGAAACTAGTCTGCTCCTGACTGTACTCACTGTGAAGGCTTGAAAATAAATACGCTTGATGGTATGGAGTTGCTGGCTGCTTTTATTCGATGACCATTCTGCTGGTAAGCCAGATCCCTGGGCCGACTGCTCCCACTGCCTGCAGTTCATTTCCAGGCCAACAGCCCTCCTCCTGAGCCTCCTCCCGCCCACGAGGGCCACGACCCGAGCCGCCAGCCAAACTTCCAGGTTTGTACACTACTCACTCACTAATACTATTCTATGAGAACATGCGTGCTTGCAATGAATCATGTATTGTTTTAACAATGTTCCTTCTAGAATCTGATACTGTATGTTCGTAACAATAACATTTCCTTTTTTTTGACATATGTATTTCTGTGTGGCAGAAAGTCCGGCTATCTATTCCAAATAGGGTGATCACCTTGGTTTTAGACCCCTTTCACACTGTGCAGCCCCGTGCGTCAGCGGTAAAGCAGCGCTTTACCCTCGTTTTAGCGGCGCTATTCGGCTGCTAGTGGGACGGTTTTAACCCCCTGCTAGAGGCCGAAAAGGGGTTAATAGCAGCGCTGCCCCATTGATTTCAAAAGGGAGTAGCGGTGAGTTCACCACTCCTTCACCGCTCCAAAAGAAGCTGCTGGCAGGACTTTTTCTGACGCCCTGCCAGCGCACCGCTCCAGTGTGAAAGCCCTCAGACTTTCACACTGGAGTGAATGGAGACGCTTTTTCAGGAAGCTTTACAGGCGCGATTTTTAGCACTTTAGCATCTGAAAAACACCTCCAGTGTGAAAGGGGTCTTACATGGAAAGAAAACTCTTCAAGGTACAATTCTTCAGTGTGATGAGATGTCTGAGATAAAGCATCTTATCCCACTGAATGACTGTACCTTGAAGAGAAGCTTGCCTACATACTATTACATAATAGCAAGGATTACAAAAATTGTTGTGTTGTGTGTGTGTGTGTGCGCGTGTGTATATATATAAGAGCCCTTTCACACTGGAGCAGTGCGGGCGCCGGCGGTAACACGGCAATATTTTTATCGCTGTTGTTTTAGCAGCGCTATTAGGCCAATAGCGGGCAGTTTTAACCCCCGGTATCAGCCGAAAAAGGGTCAAAACGACCCGCGGTTCCCATTCAGATCAATGGGCAGGAGCGGTTTAAGAGCAGTGTATACACCCGCTCCTTCACCACTCCAAAGATGTGTCTTGCAGGATCGGTTACCACTGTTTGCTTTTTTTTTCCCCTCCACAAAATTGGCAAAAAAAAAAAACAACATTGAAAAAAACTTTTTTTGGGCAGGCATGGGTGCGGGGGTGTGTCCCTGAATGGCATATTGGAAATGTGGTCACCCTACTGCAGCCGCATGTAACAAAGGGATGGGGAATCTTGTGACATTATTGACCTAATATGGCCACATGGCCGTCTCTGGACAATGTAATTGACTGAATACGTCCAGGTGACCATATTAGGTCATTGATATCACCAGCATTCCCGCCCCTTTGTTATGCTGGGCTGTAGGAGGGCGACAGCTTCCCATGGCTTAGGACATCACCACCTGTAAATTACCCAGTAATCCTATCCAGATCTGTATCCTTGGCATCTCTTCCATTATTACGGTGACAATGTTCACCCGATGATTCAGTTATTAAAGTGGCATTGTCACCATCACATTTGTTGTGTCTGCAAGAACAATAGTGCTATAGGCTTGTCTATCAGGCTGTAGCCCAGCCCTTTTAAGTCTGCCCACCTCTATCACCACCCATCTTCTCCAATATGAATATGAGTAATGCCTTGAACACGGTCAGACATTCCCACCACAAAATCCGGTCGTTCTGAATTAGGTGACGTTCGTTGCATACAACGGGACGTAGAGGCTAGTAACCAATTGCTTTGGTCTCATAATTTAATCTGAGCATGCGCTGCACTTTGTCCGTCGGAGTTCTCTACAAAACGATCAGAAAAAGTCTGATCTGATTTTTTTTGCCGGAAAATTTTCGATCCTGTCCGATAGACCCCACACATGATCAGATTTTCCATTGGAATTTCCGACCGTGTGCACAGGGCATTAGGAATGCTGAAAAACATTGCTCCTTTTGAGTAAGGGGTGATATTGTCAAGCCAAATGTCCTACAGACCCACTTTGAAAGCAATTGGAGATGGCCATGTCTTGGCAATTGAGCTTCAAAGTCGTTCCAAGGCCAGAAGGTTTTTTACCTGAATGCATTCTATGCAACATTCTGGATGCTGCTTCCCCCCCCCAGCCCCTCTTATACTTACCCGAGTCCCATCTTAATCCAGTGATGTGCATGAGTGCAGCATCTCTCCCTGGTTTCTCTCTCCTCAATAGCTCAAATTGCAGCAGGAGCCATTGGCTCCTGCTGCTGTTAATCACAGCCAGTGAGCCAAAGAGGAGAGAACGGGGGGGGTGCAATGTCTATTCACAGGAGCGTGGCTCGGGAGTGGGCCTGCTCAAGTACCCCCATAGCAACAAGCTAAAACAATTTCACAGAGCAGGTAAGTATAACATGTTTGCTAGTTTTTTTTTGTAAAATGAACACCTTTAGAATCACTTTAATACAAGCAATGTGCTTGTAATTTTGATATCTCATTGAATTGGGCTGAAAATATCTGTCACTTTTTTTTTATATTATCTAGCATGAGTATCCTTATCTATGCATGTTGGCTTTTTAAACTGAATCTATTGCCATGTATCTCAAATCTAGTACTGGTACAGGGGAGGGGGTCTTGCATACACAGAAAGATAACTTGTATTATATGTTGCTTATTTTTACCTTGAGGTGTCAACGATCTTGTACAAAACACCAGTGGGAGAAGTAGCACTTGGTATACCAGTGGACATGAAGTACAGCTCTCCTTTGAATAAAACCAAAAAATTAGCATGGTTAGATAGTAATAACTATGGTATCTACAAATAATTTAGTGTTCACTGATTTCTGCTACATGTATTTTATCAGACCCTAGAGCAGTGTTTCTCAATCAGGGTACCGATTGAGTAACACTCTGAGGGTTGCCCTGGAGTGCCGTGAGCAGGGGACCCAGCATGCCTGGGGGGGGTCTCATGTAGATATGTTGGTGGGGACCTCTGATATGAAGAAGTGACCCCTGATATGATAGGAGGACCTCTGATGTGATAGGAGGACCTCTGACCAGTTTGGGGATCTCATCAAATGGCCGCAGAAGTCTGCATGCATCGCGCATGAGCAGCCACTGGCGCGGTGAAAAAAAAACCAAGCTCCCCAGAACCTGTTCTGCCGCAGAGTTCGTACAGGTAGACGTTATCTGCTGGAGCAGCCTATCAAGCATATAGAAGGTTGAGTTCCATCGCGTCGGGCAATCGCAAATAAGACGTCTGACCGGCAGATTGTGTCGCCGCTGAATGTCAGCAAGGCGAGCCATGGCCGTGTAAGATCTTCTGAAATGGGCCGAGATTTTCCTTGCCTGCCACAAGATGTCCTGGACCCCAGGATATTTGACAACGAATCGCTGCACGACCAAGTTTAAGACGTGTGCCATGCATGGCACGTGCGTAATTTTGCCCTGTTTCAATGCGCTAAGCATATTAGCACCGTTATCACACACCACTTTACCAACTGTCAAATTGAGCGGTGTTAGCCACTGATCTGCCTGTGAACGCAAAGCTGAAAGGGGTGCCGGGCCAGTGTGGCTCTTGGCTTCCAGGCACAACAGACGAAGCACGGCATGGCAACGTCTCACCTGGCATATCGAATAGGTTCTGGGGAGCTTGGGTGGCGCAGCGGAAGAGACGCTAGCAGCGGAAAAGGAGGAGTCAGCTGAGGAGGAGAGGGAGGAGGATGGAGTAGGAGGAGGAGAAGAAGAGCCAGGCCTGCATGCAATCCGTGGCGGTAAAAATCTACACGGGTGCCACGGGTTATATGCTTGTCGGCCGTCAGAAGGTTCACCCAGTGGGCAGTAAAAGTGATATACCTTCCCCGCCCGTGTTTGCTAGACCATGTGTCTGTGGTCAGATGTATCTTGGCACCGACACTGTGTGCCAGAGATACATTCACTTGCCGCTGAACATGGCCATATAGCTCTGGGATGCCCTTCTCTGAGAAATACTTCCTTCCTGGGACCTTCCATTGTGGTGTTCCAATGGCCACAAATTTTCGAAAGGCCTCCGAGTCCACCAGTTTATATGGCAGTAGTTGGTGGGCTATCAGTTCTGACAAGTCAACCATTGGGCAAGAGGGTTATCCGGCGTCATCATTTTTTTACGCTCAAACATTTGGCCCACGGAAGCCTGCCTTTTTGCAGAAAAACGTGAGGATGGCGTGATGGAATGTGGAGTGGAGGACAATTGTGAGGAGAGAGGAGAAGTAGAAGACGAGGCTGGACAGTGAGAGCCTGGAGTGTGGCTTTGTGGGTTCCATTGTTCCCACTGGGCTCGGTGATGGCAGCTCATGTGCCTTCTTAAGGCGGTCGTCCCTAGGTGAGTGTTGGGCTTACCGCGTCTTATGCGTTGACTGCAAAGATTGCAGATGGCAACACTATTGTCAGCAGCAGACACGTTAAAAAAAGCCCACACTGCGGAGCCATGTGCCGGTGTCCTGGGATTGCCAGATGTGACTGTACATGGTTGATGCCTTGCTCCTGTATTGCAGAAAGACCTCTGATGTGAGAGGAGGACCTCTGATGTAATGGGTGTGGGGGGCACTGAGGTGAGGGAGGGACCTCTGATGTCATGGGGGGGGGGGTTCGGGTGTGAATGGTGGTCCTCTGATGTGAAGGGGGGGGGATCTCTGATGTGGTGAGGGGACCTCTAATATAATGAAGAGGGACTCTGCTATAAGGGGTACCTCTATTTTGATGGGGGGACCTCTGATGTGAATGGGGGGGCTTTTGATGTGCAGTTAATTTTATCAAGGCAGTTGTGTGCATCGTCCCAGGCTCAGGTTTCTTATCGGTAAGTAACATTTACTTTTCCAAAATTTTTGACTTAGGTGCCTTGAGATTTTGCATAGCTTTTGCACTATTTGCACAAGCATGTGTCTGTCTTCCTGGGAGTTTTGGGTGTCCATGTCCACCTTTGTGTGTTCCATTGCCCCCTGTTACATGCTCTATAATCAATTAAAATCCAACGGAAGAGGGACAAAGCAGGTCTGCCGACTAGGAAATCAACACGGGGATCTCATCAACAAAATTGGTCAGCACATACCAAAAATTCAATGTACCACCATTACTAAAATATCTCATAAGCTTCAACATTTTAATGTAATTTTAAAAGTAGTTTTTAACAATTTTAAATTTGCTTGACCCTTGACAGGGTCAATTTAATTTCAATCACGATATTAAAACAACACTACATGTGTATCTAATGTATTTACACCTTCTGTAGACATCTAAAAGGCTTTGCCAGAGAAGTCAAATTTACTAGCAAGGTCAAAGACACATTGCAAGTGAAGAAATATGTAAACTGAAACGAATAAGTAAGCATATAAAAATCTTGATTTTTTTTGAGTTTTTGGCAGCAAACTTTTAGGTTGGAAACAGGTTCTCTTTAAGACTTATATGAGATGTTAGTGATCAAGTTATATATATATATATATATATATATATATATATAAAGCTGAAGTTTAATACCATTATATTGGTATATTTTGCCTTCCCTGGATCCCCCCGCATTTAGGATGAGCTTGGGTTTGGCTCCAGGTTCGGTCCAAACACATGTTCAGCCTAACCCAGGCAGCTGTTTGTACCAGGGCAATGAGCTGCAGGCCAGGATTCACCACCCAGGGTTAAACCCCTGTCAACAAAAAAAAAGTGAATGGCGAAATCACAGCACACAAAAAAATACAGAAAAAAAGTACAGAAGGGCCAAACCCCTAAAGCGGAATGTCCTCTAACCTCGAACCTCCTGGGGCGCAAGGCGCCTGACAAAGGCAAGGTACGCCATGGTCTACCAAGGCCGAAGCCAGGTGAACAACCCTCCTCAGAGACCAGCCAAAGCTTATTCACCAAGTACTCTGAAAGAGAGACCCCTCTGGATGGGGAGAGACAAACGACTTGAAGGCCACAGAACCTCCCCCCCGACATCACGACAGGACCCTGATAACCTGCACTCTTCTGTGCAATGCACAAACAACAAACAACAACCAAAAAAATAATATACATGCAGTGAAGTGTTCATATATAAATAAGTGCTATGCAAAAAGAGCCATGTGAATACACGGCTAGTATGAGAAATGGCCCCATTTAGCCATGAGGCCTGCTAGAAGGCAGAGTGCAAGGAAAGCAAAACAGTCCCATGACCTAGTGCTAGTGAAAAAACACAATGGGGGGGATTTACTAACATTGGAGCCTGCAAAATCTGGTGTAGCTCTGCATAGAAACAAACCAACTTTCAGGTTTTGTTATTAAAGCTTAAAGCGTTTGTTAACCCCCCCCAAAAAATGGATCCTGCTCCTTTAAAGCACGTTATATGACACAGTGCTTGTCCTGTGTCATTTGGCCCCAGGTAACACCTAAAAAACCTGGTTGATACTGACAGTTTCTCCCCACCCATCTGTAAACAGACCACTGTGTATGATGGCTGCTGAACCCTGACATTGTGGTCAGTTTACCTGCCTCTGTCATCAGCAGTCTGCTCCCCTCTCTGCCTGTGTGCGAGCCGCCCCCCCCCCCCCCCCCCCCATGCTGCTCTCATAACACTATCCTGTATGAACCATTAGCACTGCTTCCCATTGCAGTGTCCGCCTCTATGAATGATTTATAAATATAAATGCTGTAAATACCTAATTTAAGAGCCAAGATTGCGATCACATGACCAGCCAGCTCTCTCCTCCTCCTCCTCCTCCTCTCCTCCCCCCAGACTGACATCAGCAGAGCAATCTCGGCCAGCCCACTGTATCTCTCAGTGAAGAAAAGGAGAAAGCTGCCTGGTCACGTGATCACAATCTTGGCTGTGAAATGAGGTATTTGTAGCATTTATTTTTTTAAATCACACACAGAGGGGGATACTACAATAGGAAACCGTGCTGATAGCGCATACAGGTTAGAGTGGCTTAACAACCACTTCAGCCCCGGCGTATAGTCATATGACGCCCGCAGATGGGATCTCCCATCCTGGGTTGGCGTCATATGACGTCCTCTGATTCCCGGCCATCTAGGGGGTGCACACCCGCAGCATTGCTCAGGACCCAGTGCTTGTGCCCGGGAACACAGCCGGACCGTGGATCTGTGTATCTCAACACACAGATCCACATCCTGTCAGTGGAGAGGAGACCGATGCTGTGTTCCCAGTACAGAGGAACACCGATCGGTCACCTCCCTTTGTAAGACCCCTCCCCCCACCGTTGGAATCACTCCCATAGGGAACATATTAACCTCTGCAGCGCCCCCTGGTGTTACCCCCTTCCCTGCCAGTCACATTTACACACAATAATCAGTGCAATTTTATAGCACCGATCGCTGTGTAATTGTGAATGGTCCCAAAAATGTGTCAAAAGTGTCCGATGTGTCTGCCATAATGTCGCAGTCACGGAAAAAAATAAAAATAAAAATATCGCAGATCGTCGCCATTACTAGTAAAAAAAATAAAAAATATGGCATAAATCTATCCCCTATTTTGTAGATGCTATAACTTTTACACAAACCAATCAATAATCGCTAATTGTGATTTTTTTTTTACCATTTCTTTTTGTGATTTTTTTTTTACCAAAAATATGTAGAAGAATACGTATCGGCCTAAACTTTTTTTTTTTTAATGGGATATTTATTATAGCACAAGTAAAAAATATTGTGTTTTTGTGTTATTATTGTCGCTCTTTTTTTGTTTATAGCGCAAAAAAAAAAAACGCAGAGGTGATCAAATACCACCAAAATAAAGCTCTATTTGTGGGAAAAAAGTACGTAAATTTTGTTTGGGTACAACGTTGCACGACCGCGCAATTGTGAGTTAAAGCGACACAGTACAAAATCGCAAAAAGTGTGTAAAATCCTCGGGGCTGAAGTGGTTAATTGAACAGGCTGAAGTTAGAAGGTGATTGGCTACCATGCACAGTTGCAGGGCCGGTGCTACCACTAGGCAAACTAGGCAGCCGCCTAGCGCGCATTGCTACCTAGGGGCGCCCGGCTGCTGGTTTCCCTCCGCGTTTGCATGCTATGCAGGCTGAAGCATGTAACTAACTCAGTCTGACCGGTAGTGCAATTAGAGGTGCAGCACAGCACTGGAGCTGGCGCTAGATTAAGCAGAACCAATGCTTCCTGTATAGCGGCCCCTTCTGTTACATGGGCAGGGCAAAGGGGTGGAGTCAGGGGTGGAGCCAATGGGGGCAGCAAAATGAGGTTTCGCCTAGGGCAGTGATGGCGAACCTTGGCACCCCAGATGTTTTGGAACTACATTTCCCATGATGCTCAACTACACTGCAGAATGCACGAGCATCATGGGAAATGTAGTTCCAAAACATCTGGGGTGCCAAGGTTCGCCACCACTGGCCTAGGGTGTCAAAAATCCTTGCACCAGCCCTGCACAGTTGCACCAGATTCTGAGTGCTCCAGTTTTAGTAAATCCCCCCCATTGAGTGTACCTCTTCCCATAGTGTTCATTTTCTGGCACCCCTGGGACAAATCACTAGGAGCTTCTCCCAGTCTCAGGCCAGAACAATGCAGTCCCATTCCTAGAAGGAGTGACACTATGAACTATGGAGTTCAGCATGCCATACTACATCAAAATTGTAAATGGGGAAACTGTCGGAGCAATGGAAATGTGTCATGTGTCTGTGATGTCATCACTCGAGCTGCAAAGCGTGTCGTTACTATTTTAAATTCATAATGTATTTATCAAGTCCCCAAATGCAGACATTTCGCCGCACATGTCAAGTGGTAACTTTTAATAGGCTTTTTTTGGGGGGGGGGGGGGGGACCAGAGGCTGAGAGGAAGCTGGATGGAGTGGAACACAATCATTCACCATGGAATGATCCGTCACTCACTGTCCTGATCTGTGTAATCCCATCAGTAGCGGTAGAAGGGCCACGAACCTGCGCTTAGCTACTACCGCATTATCCGCAGCTACAAAATGATCACAGTATAAAAAATTCCAAACGTGTTTATACATCGGGCGTGCAAAATGAATTTCTTATCTCCCAAACATGAAACATTAGGGGATGACATCAATATTGAATATCATGTAATATTATCTGTGCAGGGAAGTGTAATAAGGATTATGGTAATGTGTTATTCTGCTTCTGTTGATAACAAACAGAATATTAATATTTCCTGTGGCTTGAGATGACGCCTTTAATAGTCAATAAGTGGAATATGCATCACCGAAATATTTTTTTTTCATTACCCCTGAAGAGCACCTGTCATTCTGTAGAACACTAAAACAATTTCTGCAAATAAGCAGGCAGTTCACATAATCACTTACTGTTGCCAGGTGTCTCGCATAAGGCCACACCATGCACTTGAATGAGCGGCTGCCCTATGCACGTTTCCTGCGTGACAAGCTTCATGAGATTTTTGAAGGCACAGTTTGCTATGCTATGCCACGAAAGGATAATGACACCTAAAACGCGTGTTAGTGCATAAGGGTGGGGGTGGATGTCAAATAACTATAGCCCTACATTAGGTACCATCCCAAAGAGTATAGATCAAGAGTAAAAATAGGATGAGGTGGGACGAGTATGAGTATTTTTGTGCTATTTCAAGGCCCTGACGAAGCGTGGGCCCCACCACGAAATGCGTAGGCCACACCTCTTTGATTAATCGTACTAGGATTAGCACGTCCTGGACCCAAGTAACAGTAACTGTATCTGTCATATGCTTTTAAATATATGAAAAATAACGTTTAAATACGTTTCTTTTAAATCGGTGGTATATACTCTTGTTTAGACCCTATAAAAAAGGTACACACAAAGTACCACCCAGTCCTATTTTTACTCTTGATCTAAACGCATGTTACATGTTGTGCAGCAATAGCTACGCGATTTGGAATCTCAGGTAGAAGCTGCCCATAGACAGTAGACCAAGTGAGAAAAATTAGCTGCACACCAACATCCGTCCAACGGGTTTATTGAAAGACTACCACCAGGACTAAAACAGACCCCTTGGTCCAACGTTTTAGTCCTGGTGGCAATCTTTCAATAAACCAGTTGGACGGATGTTGGCTACAGATTGTCTTATTGTGTTTTAAAGCCCAACTTTAGGCAAAAAAAACAAGTTTTCCCATGCAGCGGGGCAGAGATATACTTACCTAATCCAAATGGTCCCTGTGGTTCCTGCCATCCTGCAGTCTATCGGTCCTGTGCGATGGACTGTTTCTGACTTCATCACGCCCATAGGCCTGCTCTGGACGTGAGGACCTCAGGAACAGTCCACCGCTGGATCATGGGGAGCACCGTTTGCCAGTGGAGTGGAGGGTTGGGTGAGTATTCAGTCTTCTCCTTTCCACTGGACAACTGAACTGTACAGTTGACCTGTATGAATGAATGAGTGACTTGCATAGTGCTACCTATGCAAACTGAATCGCCTCAGGGTGCTTTCTTGCCACCAGAATCCATCTGTGGCTTTTTGCATGGTCCTTACCCCGTAAGGCCCTGACACGCTTACAAACACATACAACATTGACATACACATATTAAGGCCATTTTTTTTAGACAAGGTCTAATTAACCTACCAGCATGTCTTTGGAGTGTGGGAGGAAACCAGAGTACCCGAAGGAAACCCACGCAGGCAAAGGGAGAACATGCAAACTCCAGGCAGATGGTGGTGTGGTTGGGATTTGAACCAACAACCCTATTGCTGCTAGGTGAAAATGCTAACCACTATACCACTGTGCTGCCACCTGTACAGTGCAGGCACAGCCCCACTGCATGGGAAAACATTTTTCTTTGGATTTGGGCTTTAATTATTATCGAAAATATAGAATTTGAGTCCTAAAATGAACTTTGGCGCTCTTAGTTGGTTTGACATGGATCTTTGAAGAGATGGCTAGAGACTGTGGATGTGCCACAGGTGTGGTTGGAGTCTGGAGACCTGAGCCTGACAGAGACAGTGAGAAACTGGGAACATGCCACATGAGACTGTTTGAGATCACTGCCTTTACAGCCTATTTGAAAACCAGTGTTGGGGGTCCGTGGGCCACAAAACTAGTAACATCCCTTGGACCCAAGGTTGGACACCGGGGCTTTCCAGCAATACCAGTGTTGGGGTATGTGGTCCACACAAAAAGTGCTATCCCTTGGACCCCAGGGCTTTCCAGCAATACCAGTGTTGGGGCCTGTGGGCCACACAAGTGCTATCCCTTGGAATCCAAGGTTGGACACCAGGGCTTTCCAGCAATACCAGTGTTGGGGCCTGTGGGCCACACAAATGCCATCCCTTGGACCTCAGGTTGGACACCAGGGTTTTCCAACAATACCAGTGTTGGGGTCCGTGGGCCACAAAACAAGTAACATCTCTTGGACCCCAGGTTGAACACCGGGGCTTTCCAGCAATACCAGTGTTGAGGTATGTGGTCCACACAACAAGTGCTATCCCTTGGACCCCAGGGCTTTCCAGCAATACCAGTGTTGGGGCCTGTGGGCCACACAAGTGCTATCCCTTGGAACCCAGGTTGGACACCAGGGCTTTCCAGCAATACCAGTGTTGGGGCCTGTGGGAAACACAAGTGCTATTCCTTGGAACCCAGGTTGGATACCAGGGCTTTCCAGCAATACCAGTGTTGGGGCCTGTGGGACACACAAGTGCCATCCCTTGGACCTCAGGTTGGACACCAGGGTTTTCCAACAATACCAGTGTTGGGGTCCGTGGGCTACAAAACAAGTAACATCCCTTGGACCCCAGGTTGAACACAGGGGCTTTCCAGCAGTGTTGGGGTATGTGGTCCACACAGCAAGTGCTATCCCTTGGACCCCAGGGCTTTCCAGCAATACCAGTGTTGGGGCCTGTGGGCCACACAAGTGCTATCCCTTGGAACCCAGGTTGGACACCAGGGCTTTCCAGCAATACCAGTGTTGGGGCCTATGGGCCACACAAGTGCCATCCCTTGGACCTCAGGTTGGACACCAGGGTTTTCCAACAATACCAGTGTTGGGGTCTGTGGGCCACACAACAAGTGCAATCCCTTGGACCCCAGGATGGACACCATGGCTTTCCAGCAATACCAGTGTTGGGGGGTCGGTGGGCCACACAACAAGTGGCCCTTGGACCCCAGGTTGGGCACCAGGGCTTTCCAGAAATACAGACTAAACCCTGTCTTCAAAGTAAATACTTATATTTATTATGTTATCTGGTAGAGAGCACTACAGTTTTCTGCAATTACCTGCTTCATCCTCTCCAAAAGAGATAATGTACTGGTAATAATTATTAATGAGTCTGGGAAACATGCAGGTCTGTCCCATGCCCATGCAGATCTCGTTGTACTGCCATTGTCCTGTATTCTGCTCCTCTTTCAGAGCCATCAGACGTCTGTCCAAAAAAACAAAAAAAAAACAGTAAGAAGGGATTATGTTTCTAGAACAGATCATCTCTGTGTGTCTGAACAATACAGACTGTTCCTTCCATGATGAACACAATGCCGATTCCCTGAACTCATTAAATTATCAGTTGACGGGAAGAAAACATTATCTTGTTTTCATAGATGTTCATTAAAGCAAAACTCCAGGCACATATAAAAACACAAATTAATAGAGCTCCGTATAAATGAAATAAACATATCAGGATTACACTCACACAGATTGGAAATGAGGCCAACTGATGCCCATGCTTGCCAATGCATCAAAACCAAAGAGTCTGAAAGGGCAGACTGAGCCCTGTATTGCTTGTGCCACACAAAGACTCGCTTCACACCTATGTGTGTTTCACGACAGAGTCATTAAATATCCTACAGTGCCTTGAAAAAGTATTCATACCCCTTGAAATGTTCCACATTTTTAACCAAAAACGTAAATGTATTTTATCGGGATTTTATGTGATAGACCAACACAAAATGGCACATAATTGTGAAGTGGAAGGAAAATGATAAATGGTTTTCAACATTTTTTACAAATAAATATGTGAAAAGTGTGGTGTGCATTTATATTCAGCCCCCTATACTCTGAAAACCCTAACTAAAATCTAGTAGAACTGATCGCCTTCATAAGTCACCCAATTAGGAAATAGAGTCCACCTGTGTGTAATTTAATCTCAGTATAATAACAGCTGTTCTGTGAAGTCCTCAGAGGTTTGTTAGAGAACCTTAGTGAACAAACAGTATCGTGAAGGCCAAGGAACACACCAGACAGGTCAGGGATAAAGTTGTGGAGAAGTATAAAGCAGGGTTAGGTTATAAAAAAATATCCCAAGCTTTGAACATCTCACAGAGCTCTGTTCAATCCATCATCCGAAAATTGAGAGTATGGCACAACTGCAAGCCTACCAAGACATGGCCCTCCACCTAAACTGACCGGCCGGGCATGGAGAGCATTCATCAGAGAAGAGCCAAGAGGCCCATGGTAACTCAGGAGGAGCTGCAGAGATCCACAGCTCAGGTGGGAGAATCTGTCCACAGGACAAATATTAGTTGTCTCTCCACAAATCTGCACTTTATGGAAGAGTGACAAGAAGAAAGACATTGGTGAAAGAAAGTCATAAGAAGTCCTGTTTGCAATTTGTGAGAAGCCATGTGGGGGAGACAGCAAACATGTGGAAGAAGGTGCTCTGGTCAGATGAGACCAAAATTTAACATTTTGGCCTAAAAGCAAAACTATGTGTGGAGGAAAACTAACACACCATCCCCACCATGAAACATAGTGGTAGTGGTAGCATCGTGTTGTGGGTATACTTTTCTTCAGCAGGGACAGGGAAGCTGGTCAGAGTTGATGGGAAGATGGATGGAGCCAAATACAGGGCAAGCTTAGAAGAAAACCTGTTAGAGTCTGCAAAAGACTTGAGACTGGGGCGGAGGTTCACCTTCCAGCAGGACAACGGCCCGAAACATACAGCCAGAGCTACAATGGAATGGTTTTGATCAAAGCATATTCATGTGTTAGAATGGATCAGTCAAAGTCCAGACCTAAATCCAATTGAGAATCTGTGGCAAGACTTGAAAATTGCTGTTCACAGACGCTCTCCATCCAATCTGACAGAACTTGAGCTATTTTGCAAAGAAGAATTGTCAAAAATGTCCCTCTCTAGATGTGCAAAGCTGGTAGAGACATCCCCAAAAAGACGTTGGTGGTTCTTCAAAGTATTGACCCAGGGGGGCTGAATACAAATGCACACCACACTTTTCACATATTTATTTGTAAAAAAAAATGTTAAACGATTTATCATTTTCCTTCCACTTCACAATTATGTACCACTTTGTGTTGGTCTATCACATAAAATCCCAATAAAATACATTAACATGAAAAAATGTGGAAAATATAAAAAGGGGTATGAATATTTTTTTGAGGCACTATAATTTAAACCAACTATGTAATGCAAGGGTTCATTCACATGTACAGAAGAGACTGCTGCCTCTATGAAAAGTTCTCAGAGGTTTACATTTTTATAATAGGAATAAAATGACTGTGTAAAAATTAAAAGTAAAATAAATAAAAAATCTTTTTTTTTTAAAGCGTCCTGTCCTGCCGAGTGTGTGCACAGAAGTGAACGCATACGTAAGTAACGCCGGCATATATAAAACGGTGTTCAAACCACACATATGAGGTATCGCCGCGATTGTTAGAGCGAGAGCAATAACTTTAGCAAAAGACCTCCTCTGTAACTCAAAACTGGTAACCTGTAGACATTTTTAAACATTGCCTATGGAGCTTTTAAGGGTCAAAGTTTGTCGCCATTCCACGAGCGGGCCCATTTTTGAAGCATGGCATGTTGGGTATCAATTTACTCGGTGTAACATTATTTTTCACCATCTAAAAAATTTTTTCGGCTAACTTTACTGTTGTCTTATTTTTTAATTAAAAAAAAGGGTATTTTCCCCCCAAAAAATTGCGCTTTTAAGACAGCTGCACAAATACGGTGTGACAAAGTTTTTTATATATATATATATATATATATATATATATATATATATATATATATATATATATATATATATATATATATAATGTTTGGAGGTGCTAAGTGATTTTCTAGCAAAAAAAAATTGTTTTAACTTGTAAACAACAAGTTTGAAAAATAGGCCTGGTCCTTAAGTACCTCCATTTCATAGTACAGGAGATCCCCTAGTTATGAACATCTTACTTACAAACGACTCCTACTTACAGAGGGAGACAACAGGAAGTGAGAGAAAATCGACCCCCTAGAAAGGGAAATTCACTCCTGTTATGCCGCGTACACACGGTCAGCAATTTCGGTCAGCAAAAGACAGATGACAGCTTTTCGTCGGAAAATGTGACCGCGTGTATGCTCCATCGGAATTTTGCTGGCTGAATTTCCGCCAGTAAAAGATTGATGCCGCGTACACATGATCGGAATGTTGGTTGGAAAAAGCTGCGATGGTTTTCCCGATGGAATTCCAATGAGATTTCGCTCAAGCTGTACACACGGTCACACCAAATTCCGATCGCTAAGAACGCGGAGACGTACAACAGGACTAGAAAAAGGAAGTTCAATACCCAGTAGCCAATAGCTTCCGTCTTGTAGTTGTATCTGAGCATGCGTGAGTTTTTGTGCGCTTGAATTGCATACACATGTTTTGGAATTTCCGAAAAATTGAGAACATGCTATCAATCCTTTGCTGGTGGAAATTCGGCCAGCAAAATTCCGATGGAGCATACACACGGTCGCATTTTCAGACGAAAAACTCTCATCTGTCTTTTGCTGGCCGAAAGTCCTACCGTGTGTACGAGGCACTGGAGCATGTTCTCAGTTTTTCCAGCGGAAAAAGTTTTGATCGCGTGTACGCAATTTCTACGTTGCAAAAACTCACGCATGCTCAGATTCAACTAGCTATTGAACTTCCTTTTTCTAGTCCTGTCGTATGTGTTGTACGTTACCGCGTTCTTGACGGTCGAATTTGGTGTCACCAAGTGTATGCAAGACAGCTTGAGCGAAACCCCGTCAGGAAAACCATCAGAGCTTTTTCCGACCAAAATTCCGATCGTGTGTACGTATGAGAGTTATCATGGGAAAAAGGTGCCTCCATTGAAGGTTTATCGCCAATCTTTGTTTCCATAACAACCCCAAATTTTCGAAATCCAATTATCATAGGGACAGAAAGTCAGGTGAAATCTTCTGAACGGGGGCAACAGACAGCAAAACAAATGTTACAGGGGTGTTAACCCTTCCCTATGCTATTTAAAAAAACATAAAAAGCCTTGCATTTTGTGAAAAAGAATGGAAGCGTTGAATCACTGTACAGCAGGGGTAGGCAACCTTGACACTCCAGCTGTACTTGAAACTACAAATCCCATCACCCCCTTTCTGTTTGGAGAACAGAGTCTTGCAACGCCTCTTGGGACTTGTAGTTCCACAACCGCTGGAGTGCCGAGGTTGCCTACCCCTGCTGTACAGTATGAGCAGTAGAACAGCTGAGCCTGAAGATCAAAGCCACCAATGGTATGCACATTTTTAGCAAACCTCTGCAAGTAGTATACCAAGAATTAGAGGTAACTAAGCTGGACCCAGCACACGGCAAAAATATATTTTTTTTCTAGCGTTCCACTCCCATTGAATTGTTGCTTCGGGTTCCATGTGTAGCACTGACCCCCGAAGCAGCGGCTGGTTTTCTTGGGCTTGCCGTTTACCTTCTCCACCTCGTAGCTCATGGTTCTTGTCTAGGGGTTTCCCAGGTTGATGGCCCAATAACTGCAGAGACCGACACTTGAATTCCTTTAGGAATTTTTATTTGCATAAAACGTTGAACAGAAACTCAGTCTCTCAGTTGGGAATAGAGGGTACGAGTAGGAAAGCTCAGGCACTTTTGGAAACTGCTGACACTTAAAGAGGAAGTAAACCCTGATGAGTTTACTTCCTCTTTCATTCCCTGTAAAGGCAAAGCATAATGGACTACTATGCATCGCATCGCACAGTAGTCCATTATGTGTCACTTACCTGACACAGGAGCCAGCGATGTCACCCCTGTCCCCTGTAGTCCGGAGCCTCCATCTTCTCGGTGGGGTCTCTCTGCTCGGCCGCAATGACGTCACTCCCGCCTATGCGCACGGGAGCCGACACGCGCGGCATCTTCGTCGTTGACGATGCCACGCTCAGTGCGCCTGCACGCCGCTGTCTACGGTCTTTCGGCAAATATCTCCTAAACCGTGTAGGTTTAGAAGATATTTCTTGGGCCTACAGGTAAGCCTTAATCTAGGCTTACCTGTAGGTCAAAGTGTGTTGTAAGGGGTTTACAACCACTTTAATAAATGTCTCTCTAGGTAATCCAGGGAATAGCCACTCGCAACTGGATACTTCAACTGTTGGATAAATCCTGGTTTATGGATCTAGCAGCCAACAAGTGGTTTTAGCTTAGCAAAGTCTCTGCCACAGACTTGGTTGTAAAACTTTAGATGAACACTGAAAGTCTCTCACAGGAACTTAGTTGTAACCGAAAGGTGAAATTAGGAACTTTCTTAAGGTATCAGTATCTTGCAGCCGGTCCGGCGATACCGTAAGAAATCCAGATTCAATTACTGTCCTTACAGCTCAGCTTCCAGGCTCTTACCGAGCAGCCAGCCTCGTGCGTGGCCCTCTTCTGAAGAGTCCTCCCCTGGTTGCATGTAGAGTTGCTGGGCCTCTCCAAACCCGAGACGGCACCGGACCACTTTAGAATCCTCCTTCCAGTTACTGCGCCTCGGGCTAGCCAGTCCCGAGATTCGGAAATGGATGGATCCGCACCCCAGGCCATGAGAGCCGCTGGAGGCTAGTCAGGAGGACCAGGACCATGGAGTCAGAACATACTTCTGGACCGGAACTCAGAACCACGTGACTTCAGCACCTTAAGTACCCTCTCCCGGAATACACAGTGAGAAAACGCACCCACTGATTGGCTCCCAGAGAGAGATTGGTGCCCAATGCGTCCAACCAGACTGCGTTCCAATGCCTGCCAAAGGTGATACCTACACCTATGACCAGGCAGAACATATTACAGTCCAGCTAAACTGATGCCAAAACCACAATTTTAGAGAAATTAACCCCAAGACCCAACTACAGTCTTAGGAAAAACTAAATTTACAAACATAGCGCATACTCTTCAGGAGTACCGGCGCTACACATGAATTTAGAATGGCAGCCAACGTACAATTACAGCAGCTGGTAACGCACCCCCGTGCTCTGTGTTACAAGAACAGTGCAGGTATATATTTGTTGTGGTGCATTTGAGGCCCATTTATGTGCAGTGCACGTTAAGGCATGAAATGCTGCATGACAATGTGAAAATGCAGTAATGCACCGCTTTGCTAAAGTGTGAAGGGGCCCCAAGCCTTACCCTTCGGGGAGTGTTGTCATCTTTAAAGCATCAGGCACTCCAACCTGCTCTTCTTCACTGACAGGTTTCGCCTCATATTGACTTTATGGTTACACTCCAGTAGGAAGTGAAATGCGTCAGTTTGGAAGAGTAGGTTGGAGCATCTCCGACCTTGTCTGACTAAAGTTTTGCCAAGAAGGTGAGCGGTGTGTTTCATTATTGAATTTCCACTCGTGAAGCCCAAAGTTGGATCAGCACCTACAACTGGAGTGTGGGGCGGGGGTGGCAGAGCCATCCGAGATCGGTATTGGTCATCTTGTAAGTGTAAAAAAACTGAACACATTTGGCTTACCCGCTCATAAAATCTCCAAAAATATAAAGACCGTTTAAATTTGGATATTCACAGCCTCTGTACACATATCCCCCGGTGACCGACTTCCCCAACTTGTGGGGGTAGGCGAAAATCGGAAGAACATCATCTGTAGAAAAGAAGAAAGATGACTTATTTAACGAAGGGAGAACTTTTTTGAAATGACAAACAAACATACATTAATATATATATATATATTATATATATGTATGTATGTATGTATATGTATACACACACACACACACACATTATTTACATATATATATCATTTTTTTTTTCCAGAGTTGTGCTTTAAAGTCTATCTAAAACTACATGCAGACATGCAACCACCCTGTCCTGTCCACAGGGTGGCAATGTTGCTGCACAATTTCATTGCAGAATGAATAATTCTGAACAATGTTGTCATCCTTTAGTGGAAAAATAATGAATTTACTGACAGGATCAACAGGTATAAATGGAAGGACAGAGAAAAACAAAAACCCCCGGTGTTACTAGCAGTGCCGGGACAAGATTATCCAGTGCCCAGGGCAACGATTCCAAATAGCACCCCTCCCCCCCTTTTCATTATTAGTACAAGCTTAGGAGGAGAGAGAGCACAGCTCACACCTCTCCCGTCTCTCTCCTCCCTTCCTAGCTGCTTGCAGCACTGGGCTGACAGAAGTATTGATCTGTGGTCACTACTCCTGTGAGCCTTATAGCAGAAAGAACTTTCTGCGCCCAGGGCAGCCATCCCTTCTGCCCCACCCATTATCCAGACCCTGGTTACATGGCAAATACGTTGATTTATGTCGGTCCATTTAACAGTTATAGCAGGCGCGCGTGTCATCGTCTGAGTCAATGCACGTGGCCGGCAGCCACAATGCCTGACGACCACCTGCGGGCACTCCACAGAGAGCCAGAACAAGGATCTGTCAATGTAAAACAGATCCCTGTTCTGACAGGGGAGTACAGAGTGATCGTCTGTTCCTACTGGTCAGGAACACCTTTCTCTCTGTACTCCCAGTCAGTCCCCCCCCCCCCCCCCCACAGTAAGAAACATCTTGCTAGGAAACAATTAACCCCTTGATCGCCCCCTTGTGTTAACCCCTTCCCTGCCAGTGTCATTTAGACAGTAATCAGTGGTTATTTTTAGCTCTGTGTCAAAAGTGTCCGGTCTGTCCGCCACAGTCCCGCTAAAAATTGCTGATCACTACCATTACTAGTAAAGAAAAGCTTTTGCGCTAACCAATTAATAAACGCTTATTGCGATTTTTAATTTTTTTTATATAAAAATATGTAGAAAAATACAAATTGGCCTAAACTGATGAAGACATTTTTATTTATTTATTTTTAAATTTGGCATATTTATTATAGCAAAAAGTAAAAAAAAAAAAAAATATATATATATATATATAATATTATATATATTGTAAGGGATCTTCCCGGGGTAGGGTGTGTTTGGACACAGTTCACAGCAGACTTGGAATTTATAAAGCAGATCTTGGCGTTTATTCGTGGTACAAACAGTCCAGCAAACAAAATATACAGCAACACCGTGCTTTCTGAGTACAACAAAAATAAAAGTCCTAGCCCGGCTGGGCGCTTACTAACAGGTTCTGCTCACCTATCTGACACTTCCAAACACAGCGTCTTTCACCTGGATATCGCAGGGTGAGTTTTAGCTCCAGCAGTGGCTGTGCTTGCAGCTTCCTTCAACACACAGATTGTTCATTCCCTGGCTCAGAGCAATCACCTGCAGACTCTGCAGAGCCTTTAGCTTCCCAGGCTAATTAGGATCAAAGCTCACCTGATCCCAAACCCAGAACTGGATCGGGGGATGTGGAATGACAGGTCCCTCTACCAAACCTACCTGCCATTCCATATAAACCCAGGCCCGGCAAAATTAAATAACAACTCAGCAGCATATCGCTGCTGAGAAACTGATCCATCCTGGATTTACCATCTCACATTGTGTAGCAACCTAGGTGAGATGTACACCCCCTCGATCACTTCTCCAGTGACATGTCTACATATCCCCCCCCTCTTTTTCAGACCGGAGGGCTGAGCCTTTTGTCCCCACAGACAACTTACCCTTGACAATGCGTCAGCATTTGCCTGTAATTTCCCTGGCCTGTGTTCCACAGTGAAATTAAAGTTTTGTAGGGAGAGAAACCATCTAGTCACTCTTGCATTTCTCTCCTTGTTTAACTTCATCCATGTTAGGGGGGCATGGTCTGTCACCAACTTGAATTTCCTGCCTAGCAAGTAATACTTTAACGATTCTAGGGCCCACTTTACTGCCAAACACTCTCGCTCCACAATGGCATAATTTTTCTCGGCCGGGGTTAGCTTTCTACTCAAGTACGTCACCGGATGCTCCTCACCATTCACTACTTGTGAGAGTACTGCACCTAAGCCTGTGCTAGAGGCATCTGTCTGGACCAGAAATTCTCGTTTGAAATCGGGGGTAACTAACACAGGTGGTTGGCACAAGGCAGACTTAAGGCTTTGGAAAGCCTTCTCGGCCTCTGGGGTCCACGTGACCATTGCTGTCTTTCCGCCCTTTGTCAAGTCAGTTAGCGGAGCAGCAACTGAGGCAAAGTTCGGCACAAATCTACGGTAATAACCCGTAATACCCAGGAAAGCTCTAACCTGTTTTTTTGTCAGGGGTCTAGGCCAACTCTGTATTGCCTCAATTTTATTTAGCTGTGGCCTAACCAATCCTCTTCCAACAATGTAGCCTAGATATTTGGCCTCTTCTAGGGCTAGAGCACACTTCTCGGCATTTATGGTCAACCCTGCATCACTTATGGTATCCAACACGGCCTGTACCTTACAGAGGTGACTTTCCCAATCAGGGCTAAAAATGACCACATCATCGAGGTAGGCGGCTGAGTAATCCCGATGTGGTCGCAGAATCAAGTCCATCAACCTCTGGAAAGTTGCAGGCGCTCCATGTAACCCGAATGGCATCACTACATACTGGAATAGCCCATCAGGGGTGGAGAATGCAGTTTTCTTTTTAGCCTCGTCAGAAAGTGGGATCTGCCAATAGCCCTTTGTGAGATCGAGGGTGGTTATGTACCTGGCGTTACCTAACTTCTCAATCAACTCATCTACCCTGGGCATAGGATAAGCATCGAACTTGGAGATCTCATTCAACTTTCTGAAATCGTTACAGAACCTCCAAGTTCCATTGGGCTTTGGGATTAGCACAATTGGGCTGGACCATTCACTCTGTGACACCTCAATTACCCCCAGATCAAGCATACGTTTTACCTCGTCAGATACGGCTTTCCTACGTGCCTCCGGTATCCTATAGGGCTTTAGGTTTACTCTGCTTCTAGGTTCAGTTTCAATGTGATGATGGATGAGGTGGGTACGCCCTGGGAGGTCAGAGAACTTGTTTTTGTTTTTCTGTAAAAATTCCTGAGCCTCCTGTTTCTGTGACACTGATAGAGTATCACCTACCTTGACTGGAGGGATTGGTGGTGACAAATTATTAACAGTATTTGTCGCCACCAAGGATTCCCTGTCTTTCCAGGGCTTGATCAAGTTTATGTGATAAACTTGGAAAGGCTTCCTTCTACCTGGTTGGTGCACCTTGTAGTTCACCTCACTGACCTTTTCAACAATTTCATAGGGACCTTGCCACTTCGCCAAGAATTTACTCTCAACAGTGGGGACTAGTATAAGGACCCTATCGCCTGGGTTGAATGTCCTGATTCTTGCGGACCGGTTGTAAATTCTACTTTGGGCCTCTTGAGCCCTCTGGAGGTGTTCCCTTACCAGGGGCATTACAGTGGCTATACGGTCCTGCATTTGTGCTACATGCTCAATAACACTCTTGTATGGGGTGGACTCATTCTCCCATGTCTCTTTTGCAATGTCTAGTAGACCCCTAGGGTGATGACCATAGACCAACTCGAATGGTGAGAACCCTGTGGACGCTTGGGGCACTTCCCTAATAGCAAACATGAGGTAGGGTAATAAATGATCCCAGTCACGACCATCTTTTGCCACCACTTTCTTCAACATATGTTTCAAAGTTTTATTAAATCTCTCCACCAATCCGTCCGTCTGGGGGTGGTACACAGAGGTACGGATGTGTGAGATTTTAAATAGTTTACATAATTCCTTCATTACTTTCGACATAAATGGCGTACCTTGGTCAGTTAGGATTTCTTTGGGGATCCCGTCCTAGAGAACATATAAAACAACTCACGTGCAATTGTTTTAGATGCGGTGTTTCTCAAGGGTACAGCCTCAGGATAGCGGGTCGCATAATCCAGGACTACCAAAATATACTGGTGTCCTCTAGCTGACTTTACAATGGGACCCACTAAATCCATGGCAATACGCTCAAAAGGCACCTCTATAATAGGGAGCGAAACCAACGGACTGCGAAAATGTGACACTGGGGCACTAACCTGACATGTGGGGCACGACTCGCAGTACTTTTTAATGTCATCATATATGGCCGGCCAAAAAAACCTCTGGAGAACCCTCTCTCGCGTTTTGTCAGTCCCCAAGTGTCCCCCAAGAACATGGTTATGTGCCATGTCAAGCACCTGACGCCGGTACGGCTTAGGTACCAGAAGCTGTTCCACAATCTCATCCTTAACCTTATTGACTCTATAGAAAAGATCATTAGTCACCGAAAAATGTGGAAATCTTTTTTCAGCATCTGGTTCCTGAGGTACCCCGTTCATAACAGCAACCTGCTCTCTTGCATTTTTGAGAGTGGGGTCCTGTAATTGTGCAGTCCCAAAATTATCGCTAGACACCTCTAAGTCTAGTACATTTTGCTCAGTGGGAGGAGCCTCCTCCTCCCCAGCCAGGACCTGCAAAGGAAAACAATCATTTTCATCCTGCACACTTTTATCATTCACAGTGGACAAGGCAACCACCTTAGAGGTATCCTCACTCCTTTTGGGGATTTTTCTTTTTTCCCAGAGAGCCCAGAATAAAGGAAAATCGCGCCCCAATATTACATTATGCATGAGGTTTTTAACCACACCCACTTCATATTGTACTGTGCCTTGTTCAGTCCCGACTTTAGCCAGCACTATAGGGTACACTTTTGTATCACCATGTATACACACAACACTCATATGCTTTTTAGACTCTAAGTCCCCAGTCACCAGGCTAGCATGCACCAAGGTTACAAGGCTTCCTGAGTCCATTAATGCTTTAACAGGAAAGTCATTGATTGTAATATCGCAGATTTGCGGTTCAGTCTCTAGTCCAGGAACTGCAGCACAAGATGGTTCCGCAAATAGCGACTGACGCCGGCTAGCGTCACATTCCATGGGTTCAGAGGTAAGAGGGCAATGGGCCGACACGTGTCCCGCCTCATGGCATCTCCAACACTGGATAGGGCCTGGTCTCTTTGGCAAGGAGTCCTTTTCAGAGCCCCTTAGCCACCCGGGACCATCACCAGTCTTTTGTCCCTGGGACACCATTTGAGCCCTTTTCCCTCTATCAGCACCCCTCCACACTCCCCCAATAGATGGAAGTCTCTTACCAGCTGACGGTACAGATCTGGCGCTCCGGGGAGGTGAAGATGCTGCAGGAACATCACGGAGGTAGTCCTCAGTCGCCTGGAACCTCTCCACAAGGTTGACAAGTTCGTTTGTGTTCTTAGGATCACCTTGTCCCACCCAGCGTTGCAAGTCAGTAGGAAGCGCTCGGAGGTAGCGATCCATCACGACCTTCTCTAGGATTTGTGCAGGAGTAGAAGTGTCTGGCTCCAACCACTTTCTTGCCAAATGGATTAGGTCATACATCTGGGACCTCGCTGATTTGTCCAGACTGTAGCTCCAGTTGCGTACCCTCCGGGCACGGACTGCAGTAGTAACTCCTAGTCGGGTAAGTATCTCCTCTTTTAGCCGAGTATAGTCCTTAACCTCTTGCTCACTGAGGTCATAGTAGGCCTTTTGGGGTTCACCTGTTAAATAGGGCGCAATTACCTCTGCCCACTCAGCGGCTGGTAACTTCTCTCGCTCAGCCACGCGCTCAAATACTGTTAGAAAGGCTTCAACATCGTCCTCAGCAGTCATCTTTTGCAGCGCTTTCTGCACAGTCCTTCTCCCAGAAAAAATCTCTGGAGCGGCTCCCGTCACCACAGGCGCCTCTCGATTTGCTATCAGGTGCTCAATAAGTTGTTGTTGTGCAGCCATGGACTGTTCATGTCGTCTATTGGCCTCTATCTGAGCCTGCTGTTGTGCAGCCATCATCTGCTGTTGTTCAGCCATGGACTGTTCATGTCGTTGCTGTTGTTGCAAACTCACTTGCATAAACTGCTTCAGCATCTCCTCCATGTTGCTGGACTGTTTTTGGAGTGTAGTTGCAGCTTTCACCCAGGACATCAGCAGCTGTAGCCAAGTCTGTCCACACCGTTGCCCCTAGCAACCGCGTTGCCCGCTACCTCCACCAATTGTAAGGGATCTTCCCGGGGTAGGGTGTGTTTGGACACAGTTCACAGCAGACTTGGAATTTATAAAGCAGATCTTGGCGTTTATTCGTGGTACAAACAGTCCAGCAAACAAAATATACAGCAACACCGTGCTTTCTGAGTACAACAAAAATAAAAGTCCTAGCCCGGCTGGGCGCTTACTAACAGGTTCTGCTCACCTATCTGACACTTCCAAACACAGCGTCTTTCACCTGGATATCGCAGGGTGAGTTTTAGCTCCAGCAGTGGCTGTGCTTGCAGCTTCCTTCAACACACAGATTGTTCATTCCCTGGCTCAGAGCAATCACCTGCAGACTCTGCAGAGCCTTTAGCTTCCCAGGCTAATTAGGATCAAAGCTCACCTGATCCCAAACCCAGAACTGGATCGGGGGATGTGGAATGACAGGTCCCTCTACCAAACCTACCTGCCATTCCATATAAACCCAGGCCCGGCAAAATTAAATAACAACTCAGCAGCATATCGCTGCTGAGAAACTGATCCATCCTGGATTTACCATCTCACATTGTGTAGCAACCTAGGTGAGATGTACACCCCCTCGATCACTTCTCCAGTGACATGTCTACAATATATATATATATATATATATATATATATATATATATATATATATATATAAATAAAATTAATTTTTTTTTTTTCTCAAAACTATCGTTTTTTTTTTGTTTATAGCGCAAAAAATAAAAACCGCAGAGGTGACCAAAAGAAAGCTCTATTTGTGGGAAAAAAGGGACATCAATTTTGTTTGGGTACAGCATCGCATGACTACGCAATTGTCAGTTAAAGCGACGCAGTGCCATATCGCATACAATGACCTGGTTATTAAAGTGGTTGTAAACCCTCCCCCACAACTTTGTCCCGTGTAAATCAGCATAAAAAACCCTAATGAACACTGCTTGTAGATATCTCCTTACTTGCTTAGTATTGTTGTAATCCTTGTTGTTCTGTAGAATGAAGTCACTGAGCATGCCCAGATCTCCCCCGATTTAAAGCACACTCTCTATGTCTTATCTATCTGTTATCAGAACTTCCTATGACACAACACTGATCTCTGCTAATCACTCAGAGCTTCCTCCTACACACCATGTGACCTCCCATACAGTCTAAACTTGGCCATTACTGCAGTCTTATCAGCTGAAGCTGATAAGTCTGACAAAGGGAAACATTAGACATCAGCACAAGCAAATACTATAAAAAAAAAAAAACAAGTCAGCTATGAACAGGGAAGCAGGGTTGCCATAGAAACGCTGGATTGAGAAGGAGGCTTGGTTAACAGTACAGGAAGTGCTCAATATAAGGGCGGAAATACACTCCACTGTGGACTCAGAAAACAATACTTAAGATGGCGCTGCCTAACCCCTGGAAACAAGTTTTTTAATGTTTCTTTAAACAGCAAGTAATATGCAATTTGGGCTGGATTACAGTGGCTATAGTCTGATAATTACTTATTATAAATGGACTAAATGAAAAGAAGCATCAGAGTGGGAGAGTTTACTTCCTCTTTAAGGCTGGTTACACACCTATGGCAGTTTTAGTGCTTTTTGCATTTTTCAGATTTGCACAACAGTCTATTTAACATGGTTTCCTATGGGGCACGTTCTGTAGTGCAAATCTGCAAAATGCAAAAAGTACAAAAAATGCCATAGGTGTGAATCAGGCCTAAGGGGGTAAATCCTCCTGGGCCTGAAGTAGTTAATTGAGACAAGCACACCCTATAGACTAATATGCTTGGTTCATATTTCATGTCCGAGGTTTACAACCATTTTAATTGTTGAACTGGCAGTATCGCTAAATAAATAAATGATAAAGGCGTCATGTCATTACCTAGTGATGAATTAGTACAAAGCTTTTTATCATAGCAGCTGAATCCTTCCCTGGCCCTCCAGCCATAATTTCTTCCTTTCTCCACAATGTCGACTTCTTCAAATTTATTCTGCCCCACGTCTCCACAGAAGAGGCGCCCTTTCCCCTCCTTTGTCTGGTGGTCTCCCCGGTCAAAAGAGCAGCGCCACATGTTCCTCACCCCATAAGCGTAGACTTCAGGTCTGGCCGACGGATCATTGACAAATGGGTTGTCGGGTGGGATGCGGTAAAGGGGGCCGTGGTTGTTGTGATTGACGTCGATGCGCAGGACTTTGCCCAACAACGCGGACCTGAAAATGGTGACAAATGTAAAAAAAAAAAAAAAAAAAAAAAAAAGGACAAGTAAACCTAATGAGCAAAATCTCATTTAATATGGTAATTTAATTTGAAAAGACGTTTTTGTTTCTGCACTACACCAGTCAACTTAACTTTCCTACCACCTCATTGGGGGCTTTAAGACCCCTTTCACACTGGAGGCATTTTGCAGGCCTTATAGCGTTAGAAAATAGCGCCTGCAAACCGCCCTAAAACAGCACCTCCATTCACTCCCAGTGGGAACGCCCACTGGAGCGGTGCCGCTGGCAGGGCGTCAGAAAATGAATTTTTCTTTCCAATTTTTCATTTCTTTTTATTATCAAATAGCACTTTTTTTTTCCTGGTAGTAAGGTGCTCTTCAGCTACACCCCAACCCCCCCCCCCCCCCCCCCCACATGTGCGCCACTCTCCGCTACTATTACAAGGGATGTTTACATATTTGTAATAGGAATAAAAGTGACCCAATTTTTTTTTTTTTTTTTTTAAAACAGTTTTAAAATAAATAAAAAAAAAAATAAGAAAAAAAAATAAAGCGCCACATCCTGACGAGCTCACGCGCATCAGCGAGCGCGTACGTGAGTAGCGCCTGCATATGAAAACGGTGTTCAGACCACACATGTGAGGCATTGCCATGATTGTTAGAGCGAGAGCAATAATTCTAGCCCTAGATCTCCACCATAAAAACGTAAAAGATGCAACCTGTAGAATTTTTTAAACGTCGCCTATGGAGATTTTTAAGGGTAAAAATGTTGACACCATTCCATGAGTGGGGGCAATTTTGAAGCGTGACATGTTAGTTATCAATTTACTTGGCGTAACATTATCTTTCACAATATAAAAAAAAAAAAAAAAATAGGCTAACTTTACTGTTGTCTTATTTTTTAATTCAAATAGTGAATTTTTTCCCAAAAAAGTGCGCTTGTAAGAGCGATGCACAAATACGGTGTGACAGAAAGTATTGCAATGACCGCCATTTTATTCTCTAAGGTGTTAGAAAAAAAAATGTATAATGTTGGGGGTTCTAAGCAATTTTCTAGCAAAAAAAAACAAAAAAAAACTTGTTTTTAACGTGTAAACACCAGGTCTGAAAAACAGGCTCGGTCCTTTTCCAGAGGAAGTAAACCCTCTGGAAAAAAAATCAAAAAATAAACACCCTGCAAGACAAAGGCATAATGAGCTAGTATGCATAGCATACGGTACGGTATGTAAAGCGCCGTGTACATATAATGTAATGGTGCTTTATAAATACCTGTAATAAATAAGTCAATATTTAATACTGACGTGTCAGGTTTGCTACATTGATTGACAAGCTCTGCACTCAAATCATCCTCCTCTAGCACACCCTAATATCAAAAATATGTTCAGCAGTCCAAAGCAAAAAGGCGTTGGAATATCTTCAAAACAGAGCAAGAATTCTGAATTAATAACCCCTCCAGGATAAATAGCTGAGATATAATAAATATACAAAGTACAAGTTTCCTTAGGGCATCAGTGAACGTTCTTACTTGTTCTGTGCATTCCCGAACTTCCCAAACGGATCTCCAGCCATCCCTCCGTCCCCAATAAATATGTAGAGATAGCCATCATCTCCGAATAACAGCTCTCCGCCATTGTGATTGGACGCTGGCTCTTCCACCTCCAGGATTATCCTAAAATAATATACATTATATACTGTACAGTACAATGTATAAAACATATACGGCTGGAACCAATAATAAAACGTAGAGCTAAAAATGTTTGAGTCAATAAAAAAAAAGATGTAAACTCAATCAATCAAATCTCATATAAACTGTTGAAGTAAAAGTCAAATTTAACTTGGATGAAACTGCACCTTTCATCAAAAAAAAATAAAAAAAAATAATCCCTGGTGGTCCTACATTAAGGTCCTTCCTGTTATGGGGTGACAACACTCTGTACCTGTCTCCAAACTGTGCTCCTGTGTTGTCACACAGGCCTCCAATGGAGGGCCCAAGCATCTATTTCTAACACACTTTACATAGGCATGGTCCTCTGTTGTCACCATCAGCCAAACCCAATCTGGAGCCATTGCGGGAGCGTATGAAGAATTGTTTTATTTCTTTTTAATCTCACCTAGCACCTTGGTAGTAGTAAGGCACAAGCTGGGGTCAAAGTGAATTTTTTTATTTTATTTTTATTTCTTTCTTTCCGTTTATTTACAGCTAGCAGATTTTAATCTGGGGTGAAAGGAATTTTTCTTGCCAATTTTTCATTTCTTTTTACTTTCAAATAGCACTTTTTTTCTGGTAGTAAGGTGCATGCTGGGGTAAAACTGAATTATTTATTAATTTTTTTCTTAACATTTTTTATTTCTTTATAATTTCAGCTATAACATTTTTTTTATTCTGGTGTTACACAAAAAGACTTCTAATAAAAAAAAAAAAAAAGAAATCTATTATATCTTCTTAATCAAAAATAAATGTTTGATAAATAAAATGGCTGTTCCACTTTCCCTCTCATTGTGCTAAAGTGCATGCTGAGGTGAAAGGGGATATTTTTTTCCATTTTTTCTTTATTTTTACTTTCATCTGGCACTTTTTAATAGGATGGTAAGGAGCATGAAGGGGTGTAAAAGGGCATTATTTTTTTCTTTGAATTATTATTTTTTTTTTTTTACTTTTAGCTAGCACTTTTAAATCTGGTGGTAAGCCACACATGGCTGAAAATGGGAAATATATATATATTTTTTTCAATTTCTCATTTCTTTTTAATTTCAGCCAGCACCTTTTAATATGGTAGTAAGGTGCAAGCTGGGGTGAAAGGGGGATTATTTATTCTCTCTTTGAATTTTTTTTTTTTGTTTTGTTTTTACAGCTAGTGCATTTTAATCTGGTGGTATGGCGCACACTGGGGTGAAAGGAATTTTTCATTTCTTTTTACTTTCAAATAGCACTTTTTTTCTGGTGATATATATTTTAGTAATATAGTAATATTTTTTTCATTTTTTATTTATATTTTTGATTCCTTTTTACATGCAGCTGGCACCTTTTAATAGGATGGTAAGGTGCAGGCAGGAGTGAAACGGCATTCATTTTTTTTACTTTCAGCTAGCACCTTTCAATCTGGTGGTAAGCCACACATGGGCAAAAATGGGAATTATTTTTTTTTTTTTTTTCAATTTCTCATTTCTTTTTAATTTCAGCTAGCACATTTTAAGCTGGTGGTAAGGCGCACACTGAAAGGAATTTTTCTAATTGCTCATTTCTTTTTACTTTCAAATAGCACTTTTTTTTCTGGTAGTAAGGTCCATGCTGGGGTAAATAATATTTTTTTTTCTTAACATTTTTTAATTCTTTATAATTTCAGCTATACCATTTTTATTTTATTCTAGTCTATTTTATGTAATATACAGTGCCTTGCGAAAGTATTCGGCCCCCTTGAACTTTTCAAACTTTTGCCACATTTCAGGCTTCAAACATAAAGATATAAAATTTTAATTTTTTGTGAAGAATCACCAACAAGTGGGACACAATTGTAAAGTGGAACGAAATCTATTGGATATTTGAAACTTTTTTAGCAAATAAAAAACTGAAAAGTGGTGCGTGCAAAATTATTTGGCCCCTTTACTTACAGTGCAGCAAACTCACTCCAGAAGTTCAGCGAGGATCTCTGAATGATCCAATGTTGTCCTAAATGACTGATGGTGATAAATAGAATCCACCTGTGTGTAATCAAGTCTCTGTATAAATGCACCTGCTCTGTGATAGTCTCAGGGTTCTGTTGAAAGCGCAGAGAGCATCATGAAGACCAAGGAACACACCAGGCAGGTCTGTATTACTGTTGTGGAGAAGTTTAAAGCCGGATTTGGATACAAAAAGATTTCCCAAGCTTTAAACGTCCCAAGGAGCACTGTGCAAGCGATCATTTTGAAATGGAAGGAGTATCAGACCACTGCAAATCTACCAAGACCTGGCCGTCCCTCTAAACTTTCAGCTCAGACAAGGAGAAGACTGATCAGAGATGCAGCCAAGAGGCCCATGATCACTCTGGATGAACTGCAGAGAACTACAGCTGAGGTGGGAGAGTCTGTCCATAGGACAACAATCAGTCGTACACTGCACATATCTGGCCTTTATGGAAGAGTGGCAAGAAGAAAGCCATTTCTCAAAGATATCCCTAAAAAGTCTTGTCTAAAGTTTGCCACAAGCCACCTGGGAGACACACCAAACATGTGGAAGAAGGTGCTCTGGTCAGATGAAACCAAAATCCAACTTTTTGCCCACAATGCAAAACGATATGTTTGGCGTAAAAGCAACACAGCTCATCACCCTCAACACACCATCCCCACTGTCAAACATGGTGGTGGCAGCATCATGGTTTGGGCCTGCTTTTCTTCAGCAGGGACAGGGAAGATGGTTAAAATTGAGGGGAAGATGGATGCAGCCAAATACAGGACCATTCTGGATGAAAACCTGTTGGAGTCTGCAAAAGACCTGAAACTGGGACGGAGATTTATCTTCCAACAAGACAATGATCCCAAACATACAGCAAAATCTACAAAGGAATGGTCCACAAATAAACGTATCCAGGTATTAGAATGGCCAAGTCAAAGTCCAGACCTGAATCCAATCGAGAATCTGTGGAAAGAGCTGAAAACTGCTGTTCACAAATGCTCTCCATCCAACCTCACTGAGCTCGAGCTGTTTTGCAAGGAAGAATGGGCAAGAATTTCAGTCTCTCGATGTGCAAAACTGATAGAGACATACCCCAAGCGACTTGCAGCTGTAATCGCAGCAAAAGGTGGCTCTACAAAGTATTAACGCAAGGGGGCCGAATCATTTTGCACGCCCTACTTTTCATTTTTTTATTAGTTAAAAAAGTTTCAAAAATCCAATAGATTTCGTTCCACTTCACAATTGTGTCCCACTTGTTGGTGATTCTTCACAAAAAAAAAAAAAAAATTTTTATATCTTTATGTTTGAAGCCTGAAATGTGGCAAAAGGTTGAAAAGTTCAAGGGGGCCGAATACTTTCGCAAGGCACATTCCAGCTATAACATTTTTTTTATTCTGGTGTTACACAAAAAGACTTCTAAAAAAAAAAAAAAAAAAGAAATCTACTATATCTGCTTATTCAAAACTAAATGTTTGATAAATAAAATGGCTGTTCCACTTTCACTCTCATGGTGCTAAAGTGCATGCTGATGTGAAAGGGAATATTGTTTTTCATTTTTTCTTCATATTTTTGATTTCTTTTTACATGCAACTGCCATTTTTTAAACATGCATGGGTGAAAGGGCATTATTTTATTTTTTTTTACTTATTTTTTTTTTTTTTTTTTTTACTTTCAGCTAGCACTTTTTAATCCGGTGGTAAGCCACACACGGTGAAAAGGGGAAATATTTTTTTTTTCCAACTTCTCATTTCTTTTTAATTTCAGCTAGCACCTTTTAATATGATAGTAAGGTGCAAGCTGGGGTGAAAGGGTATTATTTATTTTTTCTTTGAATTTCTTTATATCTGGTTATTTTTTATTTATTTTTTACAGCTAGCACTTTTTAATCTGGTGCCCATTTTGATGGCTTATATGCAAGTACTTGGGCATACAATGGTTAAAGGGGGTCCAAGTCCTGCCCTGGGGGACATGAATCAATAAAAAAAAAAAAAAAACCCACACAGGTGAAAAGGGGATTTTTTTTTTTTTTTTGGTCAGTTTCTCTTTTTTTTTTTTACTTTCAGCTAGCACTTAATCTGGTCGTAGGGGGCTGCCTAATAAGAGGTCCGCTTCAAGCTACGCATCCAGATTTTTTTTTTTCCTGCCAGTCTCTTCCAAAAACCTTCCTCCTAATTTGGCAGCAAAGTCCATGTTTTTGTTCCAGAGCGGAGGTTACAGACAGGTGGCGTTCTGCCCAGAGCACCAACGCTCGTTAATAATTTAAAGAGCCGCCGGGCAGCCACGTGTAAAACATGTGGAAAATTACCTTTCGGAACTGTGGTCGATCACGTTCATGTCATGGGAGGAAATTCTGAATTCACTGATTCGTATGATTTCATCAAAGCCAACCTCTACCGAGTAGTAAACATAGACTTTTCCACTGTGCTTGAAGTTTGGATGGAACGCGATTCCTAGAAACCCTCGCTCGTCGCCTTCCCAGGGAGAGGTGAGGACCGATTTGGAGATGTTTAGAAACGGAGTTTCCAGCCTGGAACGGTCGGGGAGATAGGTCCACACCAGGCCCACCTGTTCTGCCACGAAGAAGCGGTGCGTGCCGTCGTTGGCGTGCACCATGGCCACCGGGTTTTGGAGGCCGTTGGCCACTTCTTCTAGGCACAGCTGCAGGCAGCCCTCAGAGTCGGCCGTCACCAAACCCAAATCTTTGGTCAGTTTCGTGTTCACCAGCAAACGGGGGAAGCAGTAGTCAACGTCGTCCAGGGACAAGTGACGGCAGAACTTCGCCATGTTCCCTTCCAAGGACAGCAGCTCTTTGTCGGGTGTCATGTATCTGAAGAGGGACCGGCACTTCTTCCAGACGTCAGCGCAATAGTCTTCGCAAAGCCCCGCGATGGTCCGTACAGGGGTGCTGGAATCTTCGGCATCGTACAAATGGGCTGCGTAGGGAGAACACTCCTGAGGAGTCAGAGAATAAAAACACAATTATAAAAAGACAATGCTTGATATTAACCACCTGACCTCCAGAAGGTAAACCCTTCATGACCAGGGCATTTTTTTTTTTGCTATTCGGCACTGTGCAACTTTTAGGCTGGGTTTATACTGCTGCGATGCGGGAACGCTGCGAATCCGCTGCGGGTTTCTGTATCGCATGCCTCCCGGTGGGAGTTCACATTCCCCTATGCGAACTGCTGGGAGTGTCAGTGAAAAGTTAATGACACCTCCAAATCAGTTCGCATATCGCAGTGCGATCTGCAAACCCGGACAGGAATCGGATCGCATAGTGTGAACATCCATGCGATCCGATTCTGCTGCGGACCAGAAAAAGGGTCCTGTGCGAGTTTGGGCCGGATGCGATGCGAATTCAGCCATACTATCTGTATGGCTGAAATCGCATCGCACAGAGATCGCATGTGATTTGCAGTGCGGTGCGGTGCGAATCACATCCCATCTCGTACACCGCAGCAGTGTGAACCCAGCCTTAGGCCTCATGCACACTGGACGTTTTTTTGAGCTGTTTTTGGCTGTAGACTTTTTTTCTTTTTCTACAGTCATTAACCACTTCCCACCTGGCCACTGCATACGTATGGCCGGGTGGGCGCTCTCTTCTGAGTCGATGTTCAGGAACGTTCCTCAGAAGGAGCGGGATCGCATGTTCCCACGAAGCAGCAGATCGGCAGGAGGGCTCTGTGATTGGCCCTCCTGATCACATGACGGCCGTGTCCAATCACAGGCGTCATGTGAGGTAAACAAACAGCTGGTTGCTAGGCAAGCGGCTCTCCTCTCCTCACACGGAAGTTGTCGGTGAGGAGAGGAGAGCGGATCTCTGCAGCCAGCTGGTGATCGGTGAGTATGAGCTGTTTTTTTTACAGCTTTTTACTCACTGATCACCAACCTAGTGGCACCACACAACGTAAACACACATGTCCCCAAAACACAGGTCCCCACATAGTAATGATCTCCAAAAATACATGTCCCCCACATATATAACAGTAAAATCACATGCCCCAATGATCATTTGCGTACATATGTCCGTAATCACCTGCGCTCATCCGTACATGATCATTTGTGTACATATGTCCGTGATCACCTGCGCACATCCGTACATGATCATTTGCGTACATATGTCCATGATCACCTGCGCTCATCCGTACATGATCATTTGCGTACATATGTCCGTGATCACACAAACCAAAATTATTATACACTTAACAGGATTTTTTTTACCAAAAACACGTAGCAGAATACATTTTGGCTTAAATTGGTGACAAATTTTGATTTTATTGGGTTTCTTTTAAAATAGAATAATTCATTTTTTTACATATTTTCTCTTATATCGCAAAAAAAAAAAAAGTCGTGAATAAATACCACCAAAAAAAAAAAAAAAGCTCTATTTGTGCGAACAAAATGATAAAAATGTCATTTGGGTACAGCATTGCACGACCGCGCAAATTCTTATTGAAAGTGCGAGAGCGCTGAAAGCTGAAAATTGGTCTGGGACGGAAGGGGGCGAAAGTGCCCGGTATTGAGGTGTCCATGCACACATAGGCTGTTATCAGCAGTTTTGGGCAGTGGCGTTTTTGTGCTTTCACACTGGAGCGCTGCGCTGGCAGGGCATCACAAAAAGTCCTGCAAGCAGCTTCTGTGCAGCGCTCCTAAAGCGCCCCTGCCCACTGAAATCAATGGGCAGCACCGCTGAACCGCAGCAGCGGCGTCTTGCGGGCAGTTTTAACCCTTTTTCGGCCGCTAATGGGGATTAAAACCACCCTGCTAGTGGCTGAATAGCGCAGTTAAAATGTCAGTAAAGCACCGCTAAAGATAGCAGCGCTATACCTCCGATGCCAGGGCACTTTCATTGTCAAAGGGTTCTTATTGAACGTCTCTAAATATTTCATTGCCACTGCCTGCCCATCAGTTGCACCTATCATTGCCATAAGTGCCACCTATCAGTGCCCATCAGTGCCATCATATCAGTGCCAGTCATCAGTGCCATCTATCAGTGATGCAAATCAGTGCCCATCAGTCAGTGCCACCTATTATTGCTGCAAATTGGTGCCCATCCGTCAGTGCCCCATACCAGTGCCCATCAGTGCTACTATCACTACTTTTTCAGCCGCTAATGGGGATTAAAACCACCCTGCTAGTGGCTGAATAGCGCAGTTAAAATGTCAGTAAAGCACCGCTAAAGATAGCAGCGCTATACCTCCGATGCCAGGGCACTTTCATTGTCAAAGGGTTCTTATTGAACGTCTCTAAATATTTCATTGCCACTGCCTGCCCATCAGTTGCACCTATCATTGTCATAAGTGCCACCTATCAGTGCCCATCAGTCAGTGCCAGCCATCAGTGCCAGTCATCAGTGCCATCTATCAGTGATGCAAATCAGTGCCCATCAGTCAGTGCCACCTATTATTGCTGCAAATTGGTGCCCATCAGTCAGCGCCCCATACCAGTGCCCATCAGTGCTACTATCACATGACATTAAAAAAAGATATTGGTAATTGGTATAGGCGAGTACTGCGAAAAAAAAAAAAGTATTAAAAAAAAGTGGTAATCGGTGCAACCCTAATAGATAGCACCAGGGGGAGGAGAGGGAGAGGAAACTAGGGGTGTAGAGCTGCTATTTGAGCAGAAAACGCTTGTAAAACGCTCGAGTCCGGCATTTTGATTGAAGTCTATGGGGCCAGAAACTCTTTGAGCTTCAGGCGTTTTGCTTCAGGTGATGGAATTCCTAGATGTGAACAGAGGCCATTGAAATGAATTGGATTTGGCTTGTTGAGAGTTTTCGAGCTGCAAGCTTCAAGCAGAAAATCGCTTTAACCACTTCAGCCTCGGACCAATAAATACCTTAAGGACCAGAGGTCTTTTTGCAATTTCGCACTGCGCTGCTTTAACTGGTAATTGCGCGGTCATGCAATATTGCACCCAAACGAAATTTGCGTCCTTTTCTTCCCACAAATAGAGCTTTCTTTTGATGGTATTTGATTGCCTCTGCGATTTTTTTTTTTTGCAATATAAATGGAAAAAGAGCGAAAATTTTGAAAAAAAAAGATATTTTCTTCTTTTTGTTATAAGAAAAATCGAATAAACTAAATTTTAGTCATACATTGAGGGCAAAATTTATTCAGCCACATGTCTTTAGTAAAAAAAATGTCAATAAGCGAATATTTTTTGGTTTGCGCAAAAGTTATAGCGTCTACAAACTAGAGTACATTTTCTGGAATTTACACAGCTTTTAATTTATGACTGCCGATCTCATTTCTTGAGGTGCTAAAATGGCAGGGCAGTACAAATCCCCTCCAAATGACCCCATTTTGGAAAGTAGACACCCCAAGGAAATTGCTGATGGGTATGTTGAGCCCATTGAATATTTATTTTTTTTGTCCTAAGGGATTGAATAATGACAAAAAAAAAAAATTTTTTTTACAAAAAGTTGTCACTAAATGATATATTGCTCACACATGCCATGGTTATATGTGGAATTGCACCCCAAAATACATTCTGCTGCTTCTCCCGAGTACGGGGATACCACATGTGTGGGACTTTTTGGGAGTCTAGTCGCGCACGGCACCCCGAAAACCAATCACCACCTTCAGGATTTCTAAGGGTGCAAATTTTTGATTTAACTCCTCACTACCTATCACAGTTTCGAAGGCCATAAAATGCCAAAATAGCACAAAACCCCCCCAAATGACCCCATTTTGGAAAGTAGACACCCCAAGCTATTTACTGAGAGGCATGTTGAGTCCATGGAATATTTTATATTTTGCCAAAAGTTGCGGGAATATTACAAACTTTTTTTTTTTGCACAAAGTTGTCACTAAATGATATATTGCTCACACATGCTATGGGCAGAAGTCAAATTACACCCCAAAATAAATTCTGCTGCTTCTCCCGAGTACGGGGATACCACATGTGGGGGACTTTTTGGGAGCCTAGCCACGTACGGGACCCCGAAAACCAAGCACTGCCTTCCGGATTTGAATATAAAATGCTATAAAAAACAAACTAACCAGAGTCATCCGTAACACTTATACGGTGATCAGTGGTGAAAGGGTTAACTAGGGGCAATCAGGGGGTTCAAATTTTTATTAGGTAGTATATGGGGGTCCCTGGCGCTATATAAAAACCTGACGGGGAACCTAAATAACTAACTGGCTAACCAGCGTCACCAGTGACACTTATACTGTGATCGCTGGTGAAAGGGGGTGAAAGGGTTAACTAGCGGAAATCAGGGGGTTAAAACCATTATTGGGTAGTATATCGGGGTACCTAGCGCTATAAAAACCTGGCGGTGAACCTAAAAAAATAACTAGCTACCTAGCGACTGTAGCGACACTAATGCAGCGATCAGAAAAACGATCGCTTAGTGACACTGGCAAAAGGGGGTGAAAGGGTTAACTAGCGGCAATCAGGGGGTTAAAAACATTATTGGGTAGTATATCGGGGTACCTAGCGCTATAAAAACCTGGCGGTGAACCTAAAAAAATAACTAGCTACCTAGCGACTGTAGCGACACTAATGCAGCGATCAGAAAAACGATCGCTTAGTGACACTGGCAAAAGGGGGTGAAAGGGTTAACTAGCGGCAATCAGGGGGTTAAAAACATTATTGGGTAGTATATCGGGGTACCTAGCGATATAAAAACCTGGCGGTGAACCTAAAAAAATAACTAGCTACCTAGCGACACTAGCGACACATGCAGCGATCAGAAAAATGATCGCTTAGTGACACTGGCAAAAGGGGGTGAAAGGGTTAACTCTAGGGGCAATCAGGGGGTTAAATCTTTATTGGGGGGTGATAGGGGGCTACCCTGGACCTAACACTAACTGTCCTGACAGTTTTTACTGTCACAACTGACACTGAATGCATTGATCAGTAAAGAAATGATCAATGCAATCAGTGACACTGTGACTGGGGGGGGAGGGGGGGCGGGGGGGGGATCGGGGGGCGATCGGGGGGGGGGATCGGGGGGGGTTTGTGTGCCTGTGTGTACCTACATGTCAGTGTAGTGTTGGTGCACACTTACTTTTACTGTTCTCCTCGTAGTCCGGTCAAAAAGACCGCCCCGAGGAGAATGACATCACTTCCTCCTTCCTGTGTAAACAATACACAGGGGAGGAAGCTTCTCATTGGCCAGGAGCGATCCAGAGGGGGTGGCCGAAAACCAACGGCCATCCCCTCATCACGGAGCGCTCCTGGACCGAATCGGACCGCCGTAACCAGCGGGAGGGGGTCCGATCGGACCCCCCACCCGCTGGAAGGCAATCACGTAGATGTACGTGATTATGCCTGCCTGTGCCATTGTGCTGACGTACAATGGCAATACGGCGGTCCTGAAGTGGTTAAAGTGGTTGTAAACCCTTACAAACCACTTTGACCTACAGGTAAGCCGTGATTAAGGCTTACCTGTAGGTCCCAGAAATATCTCCTAAACCTATATACGGTTTAGGAGAGATATTTACAAAAAGACAGGCACCGCTGTTTACAGCGCATGTGCCGTAGACAGTGGCACGCAGACGCACTGAGCACGCCGCAGATCACGGCGATATGCCGCTCGTGTCGGCTCCCGTGCAAATGCGCGGGAGTGACGTCATCGCGGCTCCGGTGAATCAGAGAGCCAGAGCAGAGAGACCCGGAAGTCACTCCGGGATACATGGCAGCGGTGAAGATAAAGGAGGAGGACCGCTTTGGGGGCTTCGTTCTCAGGTAAGTTATTCATAATGAGCTAGTATGCATAGCATACTAGCTCATTATGCCTTTGCCTTGCAGGTTGCATTTAAAAAAAAAAAATAGCCTTTACTTCCTCTTTAAAGAGGAAGTAAACCCATCAGGGTTTACTTCCTCTTTTTTTCCCTGCAAAGGTAAAGCATAATGGACTACTATGCATCGCATAGTAGCTCATTATGTGTCACTTACCTGACACAGGAGCCAGCGAAGTCGCCGCTGTCCCCTGTAGTCCGCCGCATCCATGTTGCTGGTGGCGTCTCGCAGCTCCGACGAATCACAGCGGCGCAGCCGCGATGACGTCACTCCCGCGCATGCGCACGGGAGTCGCGTCTCGCAGCTCCGCCGCTGCCATATGGCGAAGCCGCGATGACGTCACTCCCGCGCATGCGCACGGGAGTCGACAAATTAGGCAAATCCATTCTTGGATTTGCGCAATTTAGTGCGCCTGCGCGCCGCTGTCTACGGCGCATGCGCCGTAGACAGCGGTGCCCATTTTCGGGCAAATATCTCCTAAATCATATAGGTTTAGGAGATATTGCTTGGACCTACAGGTAAGCCTTAATCTAGGCTTACCTATAGGTCCAAGTTGTTTGGAAGGGTTTACTTCCTCTTTAAGGGTTGTATGCAGGTAAGCAAGAGAAGAATGATGGGGGGACACTTCTGGGAGGGTCAGAGAAAGCAATCGGGTGGCTCTACAGCTGCCTGATCAGTTTAACCAGAAAGCAATTGGCTTGTGAAAGGTACGCACACTCCTGGATGCAGCATTATCACTAAAAGTAAAAGAAAAACTTAAATGTTGGGTTGTCCCCAGAAAAGAAATATAGGGGAATCCTCCAATGGGGACACTAACTCTGGTGACAATGAGGGATTCCCTTACTTTGCAGGGATTTCCTCTCACTTCCTGTTTTAGCTATGGGACAGGAAGTGATGGGAAATCTCCCCTATAGGACACAGACTGTTATAAATCTCCTTCACTGTATCTAAAAAGTTTGCCTTTAGTTATACTTTAAAGCAGTTGTAAAGACAAAATTATTGTTTTTTTATTAACATATTAAACATGTCATAGTTACCTGCTATTGCACAGAGAAGCCCCCTTCATCCTCTTCTGGGGTCCTATGCAGGCGCTATCTTTCTCTTTTGTGTGTGCCCCCACAGCAAGCCACTTGCTATTGGGGTAGAGGTGTGGGCATGCTCCTGAGCCGGACTGTGTGTGTCCATAGACACACACAGCCCAGCTGAGCCCTGATCCCTCCTCACAGGATTTGACTGACTGCAGCCAATGGCTCCCTCTGCCTCAGCAAAGCCTGTGAGAGCGGGGAGAGAGGAGAGACCAGATTCAGCTGGGCACAAGGCTGGATCAATGCGGGACTCAGGTAACTGTTGGGGGGGGGGGGGGGGGGTTGCGTAGCAAGTGCCAAAATATTTTCTATTTTTTTTTTTTGCAGCCTAGAGCTCCATCTAATGGTGGAGTAAAAAACTGCATACAACCAGTATCCAATATTTCATAACTAGCTGACTAAAGAAATAGACATTCTTTAATATTATATATTTTTTTTCCATATACTCCCAGTCCAACTGGGAGGGGGATTCCACTGTGCCAGGTGAGAGAGGGCACAAGCAACTGTGAGGACAGAGGGGAGGGCCCACTAGCAGAGTCTTCATGAGGTATAGGAAGCTATTGGGTTATTCCAAATCTGGGAAATCTATTTAGGGTGGAGACGTCCTTTCATGAACATTACACATAGCGTGCTGTAGGAAGCATAGCAGCCAATCAGATCTCAGGCGTTTAGTATTATACAGTCATAACTGGGAGAAATCTTCCGATTGGTCGCCATAGGTCACTACTGTTGGGGCCCATTTAAAGGCCACTGTCAGTTTTTTTTTTAATAGGAAAGGTGACAGTGACTATTTAAAGCCAAACTCTGGGCAGATACTATAAAAACACCAGTGAGTACAGTCTGGGCTCAAAATTTCAAGTCCTGAGCTACTAGCCAGGCCTTAAAGGTTACTCGTCACCAGTTGGCCCACCCAACCCCTAAACAGGCCCCCATAAGTTATCTCATGAAATGACACTTAAATGTTTTATGCAGAATTAAGTTACAGAAATAAATATTAACTTTATCAGTGTCCATCAGTGCAGCCTCACCTGTGCCCAACAATGCAGCCTCACCTGTGCCCAACAGTGCAGCCTCACCTGTGCCCAACAGTGCAGCCTCACCTGTGCCCAACAGTGCAGCCTCACCTGTGCCCAACAATGCTGCTTCACCTGTGCCCAACAATGCTAATTCACCTGTGCCCACCAATGCAGCCTACCTGTGCCCAACAATGCAGCCTACCTGTGCCCAACAATGCAGCCTCACCTGTGCCCATCAATGCAGCCTCACCTGTGCCCATCAATGCAGCCTCACCTGTGCCCATCAATGCAGCCTCACCTGTGCCCATCAATGCATCCTCACCTTTGCCCAACAATGCAGCCTCACCTGTGCCCAATAATGCAGCCTCACCTGTGCCCAACAATGCTAATTCACCTGTGCCCAACAATGCAGCCTACCTGTGTCCATCAATGCAGCCTACCTGTGCCCAACAATGCAGCCTACCTGTGCCCAACAATGCAGCCTCACCTGTGCCCATCAATGCAGCCTCACCTGTGCCCATCAATGCAGCCTCACCTGTGCCCATCAATGCAGCCTCACCTGTGCAGGGGAAGAGAGGAGAGGATGAGGATTGCCGGCCGAATCATCAGAGCGCCATGTCCGGGGACTTTGATTCACGTCACACATCCCAGCATTAGACAGGTGATCTGTCTATCAAAGTACCTGGACCAGGAGGCTTTTACAGCAATGTTCCTCAGCGCTCTTATGATCCGGCCACTTGGTCTCCTCTTTCTTCCCCAGGGCGATCACTATGAGAAGGGCTCCCATTCAAACCCGCCTGCCGGCGATGCCCCACCCCCTCGCTCTGAGGCAGCCCACGCTCGCCAGCCCTCATTTGACAGTAGGAAATGAGATGTCCTCATCAATCTGTTGCTGCTCTTCCACTGTCCAATCACAGGCCAGGGGCAGGGACGTGATCTAGCTGTATTACCCAACAGCAGCAGAGAACAGTCATGTCACTAAGCAATTGTATAAATCAGGGAGTTATAAATTGAAGGATTAAGTTTGATTTAATAAAAGGAAGACAGTTCTCATCTATCTATCTTCACTACAGGTTCTCTTTATCAGCAGTGGGGAAGACTATGACCCGGCAGACCCATAGACTTGCATTGTGAGATGGAGCAGTAAAGCACAACCACTGTGTAGCAATGCGGGAAAGAGAGACTTTGTATTGGAAGAGTAAATTTGTATTAAAATATTGACACTTTAGTGATAACATTCATCACTGATCACTTCCTAATGTGACCTGAGGATAACCTCCATATGACACTGCCAGTCTCCTGCTGGCTCATCACATACTTTGTATATTTCACCAGACCTGTCAGTCAGGGCAATCCAGCAAGACACGCAGGGTATGTGCAAATACTTTGATTTTCACAATGTTACACTCTGCGATCTCAGACCACACACCGGGGTATAACTATCACTGATCAATGGGCATTTTATCCATCACCCCCTTCTGGGTGCAATACCTCACCTGACACAGTGTAATGTAACAGCCCCCCCACCTGACACAGTATAATGCACAGCCCCCCCTCACCTGACACAGTGTAACGTACAGCCCCCCCCACCTGACACAGTGTAACGTACAGCCCCCCCCCCCCCCACCTGACACAGTGTAACGTACAGCCCCCCCCCCACCTGACACAGTGTAACGTACAGCCCCCCCCCCCACCTGACACAGTGTAACGTACAGCCCCCCACCTGACACAGTGTAACGTACAGCCCCCCCCCCACACCTGACACAGTGTAACGACAGCCCCCCCCCCCCACACCTGACACAGTGTAACGTACAGCCCCCCCCACCTGACACAGTGTAACGTACAGCCCCCCCCCCCACCTGACACAGTGTAACGTACAGCCCCCCCCCCCACACCTGACACAGTGTAACGTACAGCCCCCCCCACCTGACACAGTGTAACGTACAGCCCCCCCCCCCCCACCTGACACAGTGTAACGTACAGCCCCCCCCCCACACCTGACACAGTGTAACGTACAGCCCCCCCCACACCTGACACAGTGTAACGTACAGCCCCCCCCCCACACCTGACACAGTGTAACGTACAGCCCCCCCCCCACACCTGACACAGTGTAACGTACAGCCCCCCCCCCACCTGACACAGTGTAACATACAGCCCCCCCCACCCTGACACAGTGTAACGTACAGCCCCCCCCACCTGACACAGTGTAACGTACAGCCCCCCCCCCCCACCTGACACAGTGTAACGTACAGCCCCCCCCACCTGACACAGTGTAACGTACAGCCCCCCCCCACCTGACACAGTGTAACGTACAGCCCCCCCCCCACCTGACACAGTGTAACGTACAGCCCCCCACCCCACCTGACACAGTGTAACGTAGAGCCCCCCCAGCACAGTGTAATGTACAGCCCCCCCCCCCAGCACAGTGTAATTTATAGCGCCCCCCCCAGCACAGTGTAATGTATAGCGCCCCCCCAGCACAGTGTTAATGTACAGCCCCCCCCAGCACAGTGTAAT